>NC_057805.1:470062034-470086404 GCF_018294505.1 Triticum aestivum | reverse complement strand
AGCATTGATCGGCTTCAGTTAGCAGCAGTAGCGAAGGAATCGCTCGATCGGGTTCAGTTAACAGCCATCGATCGATCGCTCGGGTTCAATAACGCGTAGCCTGCAGTGCAATCGCTCGGGTTCAGTAGGCGAACGCCTTGCTCGGGTTCATTTAGAGCCCAACGCCTCGCACCCACGCACGTGCGTGTACGAGAGAAACGCGCATCGCTCGGCCCCGACCACCCACCGTAACCGGGAACACCCCGATATTTTCCTAGCCCTCACTTCTACCATGGTTTTTTCCGTCATGGACGGCCCAAAGAATGTCATGCAGCTGCGTCTCCAGCCCGCCCAGGACGAAAAGCCCATTTTCTGTCATGATTTTTTGTCATAGAAGTAGGAGCCCACCACATCTATGATGATACCGGGTTTTGTCACAATTATCGTCATAGAAGTGTCATAAGTATGACAGAAAAAAATTTCGTTCGGCCCAAAATGTCATGGATGTGTCTTTTTTTGTAGTGCACTAACTTATAGGGACATGCATACATGACCCAGCAACGAACGTGTCGATCATCAATGTATGAACCCAAGTCGTAGCAAGCTACAAGGACTTAAAGGAACAACGCGTACATTTTCCCGAAGGGACAGACACAGGAACGAAGAAGGACACATGCCGGCCAGCCTAAGTGTTCCGGAGCAGTAGCAAGCTACCATGGCTCAGTGGAAGCACTAGGAGAAATTTTCCCATAAGAGAGGCTACCAAGAATAAACAACTAGGTTGTCGGATCCCACACATACCAAGCATTTCAAAATCATACACACAATATGCTCGATATGTGCAAATACAACATGGCATCACAACAAAACTCTACGACTCAAAGTATTTATTTAAAAGGCTCCGGAGAGTCATACATAGTAAGAATTACAATAATGGGTCACATGACCCAACATACAGAGCATACAAGCAACGAAAGCTTAACATGTCTGAGTACAGACAACTACAAATGAAAAAGGGCTGAGAAGCCTGACTATCTACAAGACCCTCCCAAGGGTACAAGATTGTAGCTGAGGTAACAAGCTAAACGTCGAAGTCCACGCGGAACTGCTAGTGAGACTGAAGTCTCTCTGCAAAACATAAATTAAGCAAATGTGAGTACAAATGTACCCAGCAGGACTTACATCAGAACTATCTACATATGCATCAGTATCAACAAAGGGGTTGTGGAGTTTAACTGCAGCAAGCTAGCTTTGACTCAGTGGCTATCCTGTACTACGACTGCTGATAACTCTTTTGAGGTGGCGCACACGAGTCCACATATTCACCATATCAATACACCACTATGGATCCGCTCCCGTCTCCCTATGAGAAGGCCATCCAGAGCACTCACGCTTATCTTGCGCATTTTAGAGTATACACTTTCACTTGTCTATGAACTGCATAAGCAACCCAGTAGTCCTTTACCGCGGACGCGGCTATTCGAATAGATCATGTTAACCCTGTAGGGGTGTACTTCTTCACACACGCTCTCGCCACTTACCGCCATGTACACGTCATGTATCTCGACAACCTTCAAGCAGAAGACTGGCGAGGGTGTCGGCCACGACCTGACTAACCACGCAAGACTCTACTCCAGGTTTATCGCCTATTCGGGTTCCGTCCACAAGGGAGTCCGGCCGAGGTTTCCATCACGGCCCCAAACGATGTGAGCAGGGTTCCCAAGCCCACCATCCGGGTGCCACTTGGTACACTGTGCCACTGCACCTAGTCTATCCCAAGCCCACCTGTACTGGGTGCCACTTGGTAGACTACTAGCACTACCTACAAACACCAGAAACTCATTGCAACTCCTGGACAGAGATCGATGCGATTAATAAGCCGAGAGGGGTCGAGTTACCGGAACCCAATGTGTGGTAGTAACTGTCTTGGATCACGGACACAGAACTCGGTTTCTGAGGACGGTCCCAATGTGACAACCCACCATGTACTCCTACATGGCCTCTCATCGCTACCTTTACCAAATCATGTTCACACACTTATCTCTCACATAGTAGGACATGTTCACACCATTCCAATCCATCCCGGATGAATCAGACCTGACACAACTCTAAGCAATAGCAGGCAAAACAAACAAGCATGAATGAGTAGGCACATCATGGCTCAAACAACTCCTACTCATGCTAGTGGGTTTCAACTATTTACTGTGGCAAGGACAGGTCATGCAGAGGAAAGGGGTTCAACTACCGCAGCATGTAACAGTTGAATCGTTGTTGTCCTAATGCAGTAAAAGAGAGCAAGAGCGAGAGAGTGGGATTCTATCGGAATGCTCAATGGGGGTTTGCTTGCCTGACACTTCTGAAGATAGCATTGTGTCTTCATTAGTGTCATCAATCACATCGTTGGAACAACGTCTACTGAGAGGGGACAAACACCTGCAAACAAGAAAGAACACAATCAATGCAATGCAACAATATGATGCATGATCATGGCATGGCAATATGCTGTGATTTAGGCTGATGCAATAGAAAGTCATTTTAATTGAAGTGGAATTCAAAACTACATCAAATTCCAACTCCAAACCTATTATCAAATTTACCCTAATCATGTTTCATCCTAAACAGTGAGGTTAACTTGCTCAAACATGCATGCAAATGACATAAACAGATTCTTTGGATTTTTCTGATAATTTTTCATATATAAATTATTTCATTTGGAGTTACGGTTTATTTTCTATGAATTTTTGAAGTTTCAACTAATTTTTGGAATTTCCTGGTTATTCTAATTTAAACTAAATCCAGAAGATGACTTATTGCGTCAGCATGATGTCGGTGTGATGTCAGCAGGTCAATAGGCGTGGTCCAGGTCAAACCTGACCAGTGGGACCCATATGTCAGTGACTAAACTAACTAATCTAATTTAACTAACACTAACCTAGTTTAGTTAGCCGAGCGGGGCCCGCATGTCATAGACCCAGGGGGCCAAACCCCTGGTCAACCGGGGCTCAACCACCAGCGTTTAGCCGTAGGCGACAACCACACGCGGCGGAGCGCCGCGGGAATGGGCTGTGGTGCCCCGTTCGCAGCGTGGCTGGGCTCGTTCGAGAGCCCAGACCAACGCGCGTCAGGCGGTGGTGCCAGCCGGGCCTGGAGTGGCCGGAGGCGAGACGAGGAGCTCGGCCACGGCGGCCGGAGCTCGGGTGAGGCGCGGGAGGCGCTGCGGTGCGCGAGCGGGCGAGCTGAAGCTCTAGGGTGTGCGTGCGCGATGCGGCAAGGGCGATGGACACGCCGGGCGGACCATTTGGTCGCCGAAGGCGCGTCGGCGATGAGCACAGGCGGCGGCGCGTGCGGGTGAGCTCCGTGCGGTGGCTACGGCATACGATAGCGAGAATGGAGAGGGGGAGGACGGTCAGTGGCTCACAGCGGTCACGGTAACATAGACGGCAGGCTCGGGGATGAACCAGAGCGAAGCATGGCAACGAGGGGATCTCCAGCGGCCGAACGAGGAAGTCGGCGGCAGGGGCGTCGTTGCAGCGCATCCGGTGTCGTGTGAGTCGTGGAGGAGGCGTAGACGACGGAGGCGGAGCTCATGGGCACGTCAGAGGGGCGAGGGGGTGGCTCTGGGCACGGCAACGGTGAGCAGCGGCAATGGCGGCTCTCGGGTGATGCGAGGGAGAGAGCCAGAGGAGGGAGAGAGGCACTGGGATAGCGAGAGAGGGTTGACGGGGTGGCGTGGCTGCACCAGGGAAGGCTAGGGCGAAACGACAAGCAGGAGGTGGCCGTCGGTGGTTGTGCACGTGTTGGCGCGCCGCGGGCACACGCCCTCGTGCCCACTTGCACGAGGTTAGGGGTGACTGGCAGGGGGCTGGGCTGGGCCGGCACAGTAGTGGGCCAGGTAAGTGGCCCATGGCCTTTCTCTCTGTCTCTCTTTTCTCTTTTGTTTCTGTTTTGCTATTTTATTTTTTTGTTTTGATTTAGTTTTGAAACCAAATCATTTTTGTAGCTTTTGAAAATTATTATGTGGCCTAATACAAAATACTCAGAGCCACTCATAAGTTTTCAGAATTATTGGAGTTATAAAATTATTATAGGAATTTATATCTCCAATTCAAGTAAGTATTGATTTAATTCAAAGACCAAAAATGTCCTGGAAAAAATGTGTATCATCTCTGGTTAAGTTTTCCATCTTTTCCCATAAATCATGAACATTTCTGAAGGGCATTTCAGGTTCATTGAAAATATTTTTAGGTTGAACCTATTTGAATTCCATTTGATGCTAGTGTTTGAACATCCCCAATTCAAATTCATTTGAATTTAAACATGATGACATGATGATCAAGCAAATACAAACAAAGACTGATCTAGGGCTATGACAACTCACCCCCACTAAACAAGAATCTCGTCCCGAGATTTAAGACGTGAGGTAAGAAAACAGAGGGGACACAAAGCCAACACAACCTTCACGTTCCAGGTTGCACTTTGTAAGAACGTTGATTGCTTGCATCATGTTGATCTTGACATCCTTGCTTTCGAGATCTTTGTCCAACACAGTGACGACAGAAAGAAACTCTACAGGAATTGATACTCTCAAGATCGAGCAACTCAAGATCAACTCATGGAGTGAGACGTTGAAACATCTCTTGAGCTGAGACACAAAACGCACATCGGGAGGGATGGAAGAAACATATGACGTAGGTTCAATTTGGTAGGCAACAATTCCACACTGGAGTATGATGGTGCATGGTTTTAAAGTAGCGAGGAGATAATTGTCATGATTCCATAACGGGACACCTTAGAAGAGGTGACTCGTAGAATTATTCCCTTAAGTGGAAAAAAGAATTACTTTTAATACAAAGATCATTGAAACTCTTTATACCAGCCTAAGGCAATCACAAACGATCGTGTGAATGAGCTTGAAGAAATGGCATACTCATACTAGAATGGATGATGTGGACTACCTTGTTGAAGACAACGCAATGGATGATTTTTGCTTAGCATCGGAAATGGATGGGACCCATAGTAGGATGTGACGCCCGGATAATTAAGCTACAGTAACTTTCTACTAATGATGCCTCGTCACTTCGATTACTGTTGCTAATCTAACATTAGTTCAAAATTCGATTCAAATTCAAATTTGAATTATAGTCAAACAGTAAAGGTTTTCAAATATTAAAACTAAAATGTTCGGGTTGTGCCAAATAATGCATATGTAATTATTGTGGAGAAACCACACTTTTATAAAATGTATAAATACTCTAAAATGAATGAAACAGTAGCAAGAACAATTATTTAAAGGCTTTTAAAATAATAAATGATTACAAACTATTTTATTTTAGGTGCCAAGTTAATTGTGGTAGTGGCATTATTACTAATACTATTTTAGGTGCAACTTATGTATTTTATAAAAACTAAAATTTAATATACCAGTAAAAAGAAAAGGAAAAATAAGAAAAAGAAAAGAAAAACAAAGACCGAAAAATAAAGTAAAAGCAAGAGAAATCCCCCATCCCCCGCTGGGCCTCTGCCCAGCTGGCCACCAGGCCAACCATGCCAGCCCACCTAAACTCCCTGCTCCTTCCTCCTGTTCACCAGTGGCCGTGTGCGCGCCCTGGCCGTCTGTGCGCGATGCCGCCGGCGGATGCTCGCCACTGCGACGCTACAGGGGCGCCAGGAGGAGTATAAGACCGCCCCGACCTCGTGGACGAACCCTAGCTCCCCACCCTCATTTCCTCCCGCTGCTATCCTCTCCCGCACACGTGGCCGAACCGTCATCGCCACGCTCGCTGTCGATCCCGCGGCCCCCGACCTCACTGTGCCGTGACACCGAGTCCGCCCGCTCCATCGACGAGCGCTCCGTCGATTGGTGCTTCCTGTGGGAGCCCGGAGCCCCTGCACCGTCCTCTACCTCGTCATCGACCCCTCGGCCCCGACGAGCCCCACCACGTGATTCACCGCCACCACTGCGTCCCGGCTTCCCCAAGCCGCCCCCCGCCCTCACTGTGAGCTTTTCCTTGTTTCCCCTTTCTCTCCTCCGACGATTTCGCTCTCTATCTAGGACCCCGCCATGGATGGACCTCTCTGTCGCCGTTGCTCAACGGCGTTGCTTCCACACCTTGCCCCGCCCTGACCATGGCCTCGTCGCGCCTGTTCGCTTTGCTGCACGCGCACACACATGCTCGGGCCACGCCTCGCCCGCGTGAGGCCTCCCCGCAACCTGCTCTGCTGGCGCTCGCCGCACCCTCCTCTGCAAGACGGCGCGCCGCCCGCACCTCCGCCTCTGTCCTGCATGCTCTGCTGCCTCTAGCCACGCCGGCCCTTGCCAAGCCGATGTAGGCCGACCGGATAGCCCGCGCCCGCTGCTCGCCTCGCGTCGCCCCATCGCGCCTGTTCCGGCAGCCGCCCGCGCCACCGCGGATGTCGACTCTGTCGTCGACTCCGGCCAAGTCCGGCCGCCCCGCGACCACCGGTCGATGTGGCCAACCACCAGCTACCCATCGGTGCCCTTCGCGCATCAAACTGACGCCCGTAGCGCAAGCCCGACGGGTTCCCGCGTTGCTGCCGTCGCCGGCGCACTGTAAATCCTCGCCGGCGTTAACCACGATGACGTGGACGTCATTAACCCCCTAACCAAATCCCTAACAGCCACTGACCTCGGCCCCCACAGTCCTAATTAACCTCACTGGTTTTATTTAAAAGTCTGTTAAACAAATCACTCAATGACACTTGGGCCCCACTGGGCCCTTTCACCAGTCAAACTGCTGACTGGGACTAGCCTAGTCAATGGCAGGTGGGACCCCGTGACCCACTTTGACCAGTCAACACGGACCAGTCAACCCCTGACTGGGCAGTTGACTAGGGCCACTGTCAGCCACTGTGGCCCTAGTCTGGGTACAGTTTTGGGTGTATCTAGCAATTAGTTTTTTATTTTTGAATTAATATTAGATCCAGGAAATTACAAAAATGATTAAATCTTTATAACTTAATATAACATAAACCGTAGCTCGGATGGAAAAACTTTGTACATGAAAGTTGCTCAGAATGACGAGACGAATCCGGATACGCAACCCGTTTGTCCGCCATGCATCCCTAGCATAGCAAACCTGCAACCTTCTCCCTCCGGTTCATTTGTGTGAAAACGCGAAACACCAGGAATACTTTCCCGGATGTTTTCCCCCTTCGCCGGTATCACCTCCTACCGCGTTAGGGCACACCTAGCACCGCGCATTGTCATGTCATGCACCGTCATGCTTATGTTTGCATTATATTTATTGTTTCTTCCCCCTCTTCTCTCGTTAGACACCGAGACCGACGCCGCTGCTACCCAGTACGACTACGGTGTTGACGACCCCTCCTTCTTGCTAGAACAACCAGGCAAGCCCCCCCCCCTTGATCACCAGATATCGCCTATTCTTCTCTATACTGCTTGCATTAGAGTAGTGTAGCATGTTACTGCTTTCGGTTAATCCTATTCTGTTGCATAGCCTGTCATTGTTGCTACAGTTGTTACCCTTACCTGCTATCCTACTGCTTAGTATAGGATGCTAGTGTTCCATCAGTGGCCCTACACTCTTGTCCGTCTGCCATGCTATACTACTGGGTCGTGATCACTTCGGGAGGTGATCACGGGTATATACTATATACTTTATATACATGACACATGTGGTGACTAAAGTCGGGTCAGCTCGTTGAGTACCCGCAAGTGATTCTGATGAGGGGCTGAAAGGACAGGTGGCTCCATCCCGGTAGAGGTGGGCCTGGGTTCCTGACGGCCCCCGACTGTTACTTTGTGGCAGAGCGGCAGGGCAGGTTGAGACCGCCTAGGAGAGAGGTGGGCCTGGCCCTGGTCGGCGTCCGCGGTTACTTCAAAATAACACGCTTAACGAGTTCTTGGTATTTGATCTGAGTCTGGCCATTTGGTCTATACGCACTAACCAACTATGCGGGAACAGTTATGGGCACTCGGCGTCGTGGTATCAGCCGAAGCTCTTTTTGACGTCAGCGACTGAGTGGCGCGCTGCATTGGACCGTAAGCTCGCGCTTATATTAAGGGGGCTAGGTCTGCTTCCGACCGCGTACGCAACGTGCAGGTGTGCAATGGGCGATGGGCCCAGACCCCTGCACGCATAGGATTTAGACCGGCGTGCTGACCTCTCTGTTGAGCCTAGGTGGGGCTGCGACGTGTTGATCTTCCGAGGTCGGGCATGACCCAGGAAAGTGTGTCCGGCCAAATGGGATCGAGCGTGTTGGGAAATGTGGTGCACCCCTGCAGGGAAGTTTATCTATTCGAATAGCCGTGTCCCTCGGTAAAAGGACGACCCGGAGTTGTACCTTGACCTTATGACAACTAGAACTGGATACTTAATAAAACACACCCTTCCAAGTGCCGGATATAACCCAGTGATCGCTCTCTAAAAGGGCAACGAGGAGGGGATCGCCGGGTAGGATTATGCTATATGATGCTACTTGGTGAACTTACCATCTACTCTCTCCTACATGCTGCAAGATGGAGGTGGCCAGAAGCGTAGTCTTCGACAGGATTAGCTATCCCCCCTCTTATTCTGGCATTCTGCAGTTCAGTCCACCGATATGGCCCTTTACACATATACCCATGCATATGTAGTGTAGCTCCTTGCTTGCGAGTACTTTGGATGAGTACTCACGGTTGCTTTTCTCCCTCTTTTCCCCCTTTCCCTTCTACCTGGTTGTCGCAACCAGATGCTGGAGCCCAGGAGCCAGACGCCACCGTCGACGACGACTCCTACTACACCAGAGGTGCCTACTACTACGTGCAGGCCGCTGACGACGACCAGGAGTAGTTAGGAGGATCCCAGGCAGGAGGCCTGCGCCTCTTTCGATCTGTATCCCAGTTTGTGCTAGCCATCTTATGGCAACTTGTTTAACTTATGTCTGTACTCAGATATTGTTGCTTCCGCTGACTCGTCTATGATCGAGCACTTGTATTCGAGCCCTCGAGGCCCCTGGCTTGTATTATGATGCTTGTATGACTTATTTTTATTTTTAGAGTTGTGTTGTGATATCTTCCCGTGAGTCCCTGATCTTGATCGTACACGTTGCGTGTATGATTAGTGTACGGTCAAATCAGGGGCGTCACATAGGACCACTTTGAAGATGATCCTGAACAGCAACTACTGAGAGGGCAGCCCATGGGAAATTGGCACAATGGCGGTGCAAGCTGGGAACAAAATGCAAATGCTAGGAATGATTCTGGTAACTGGGGAATAGCTCAACAGTCGAGAGTGATTCCCCTGTTTGAATGGTTATAGTATATTCGAAGAAACTAGGAGCAAAAAAATCCCTAAGCAACAACTTCTAGAGTAACTCACACAAAATCCTCATGGAGGAAATGGAACAATTGCTCATTCAAGATATTACAATAATAGATCTTCTAGCTAGGTGTGTCGGCCAAAACATCAACCTTGCCGAAACCTACATCATAGATCTTGGAATAGTTCCAACCATCATACCTGCCTGAGATTCAGATCCAGTTGGTAACAGGATATTTCAGACATCATGTCTAGAAAAGAAAGTTTGCAACACAAACCGACGAGATGACGTTGCGAGATTCTCGGGAAATGAACTACGATAGCAAGCTCCAAAACATGAGATGGTTCTGCTACATACATGTGAACACGTTGTCCAAGACAAGCATGACCACATAGAAGTCTTACAACGAAACACTACCGAGTTCTGGTTGTGAACCATCATCGAGGATAATGGAATCTTGTACAAATCCGCCTGGTACCTTCAGGACTAGCACTTAGAACTTATTATCCTTGAACAAATCAATCAGTGGCTTGGTGTGCTAGGAATACATATGACTGACTTGGACTCCAAAGGAAGCAAAAACAGGCTTTCTCGAATTCACGGCGGCAACTTGCATCAAATGCACATGAATTAGAGGAAGTTACTTCTTTCATCCGAACATATGCTTCATGAGCTGGCATGAAGAAATGCCTTCAAAAATTTTCCAACACTAGCTTAATGTTCAACAAAATCATGGAGAGGATAAGGATGCTATCGATGGGCTCAACAACAATTCAGCAAGGCTTCCATATAGATGGAATTCCACAATTAAGTGAACACGGTGATAGCATTGGTCAGACCCAAAAGATATAGCGGTGTATGCTCGAGGAAACAACCACGAGTAAGACAACATTACGAACATCGTTGGTTCTAATTTGATTTGAGGATTGCCCACACTCAAATCAAAGTTTGGACAAGACAATAGATCCAACGACTGATCACAAGGACCAATTGATGAAGATATCATCTTTCTTCAACACACACACACACACACACACACACAGGAGATATCCCTTAGAGATGAACTAAGTCGGACAAGCTTTTATCTTCCAACTCTCCAGGTTATTGTTTAGCTTAACCAACTAGCTCAGGGGTATCCAACACAGATTCTTGGAGAAAGAGTGTTTTACAAGAACCCAACTCGATCACGAGCTCAACATAACAGTCAGGGATCAACCTAGTGATACTTCCGAGAAGATATTCGGAAAATCACGAACCACCGATATGTTATTAACCTCGAGAACAATCTTGCTTTTTAGGCAAGACGATGTGATCACATGAGCAAGGATTGACACCATCCTAACTCTTGATCAAAGAGTACACCAGGGAAAATGGACTAGGTAACACGATCAATCTTAGAATGACAATTCAGTAACCAACACGCTAACAATGAAATTATTGTCCATTAGCTACCAAGCAACGGGGTTGCTAGGAGTATTGATTTCACACATCACAGTTCACTTGTCGGCATTCCGGTTACAACAACACAGGACCGATGAATGAATAATGATGGCGAGAAAGTATCACTGCGTCAAGAATTCATAAGAGGTGGTGCAATTCTCATGACAATCCTGACATAAAGGGGGTAATACTCCAGGGTAGAACAGAACAAAAGCGGGAGTGGCATTTTGATCTGCGGAATACAACTGATTTGACCCAATCCTAGAAATGGATAAGGTACTGGAGTTTGTTTCTCCTAGTCATCATGATTTTAATTTTCACTCTCATGATAGTTATTTTGTTGAGTTTTCCCCCACTACTATTGATGAGAAGAAATTAGCTTATGTGGAGAGTAATAATTTTTCTATGTTTTTGTGTCTTGAAAAGAATGCTTTATGTGATGGTTATATTGTTGAATTTCTTCGTGATGTTACTGAAAATTACTATGAGGGAGGAACTTATGCTTGTAGGAATTGCAATAATATCAAGTTTCCTCTCTATGTGTTGAAAGTTTTGAAGTTATGCTTGTTTTGCCTTCCTATGCTAGTTGATTCTTGTTCCATAAGGTGTTTGATCACAAAATCTCTATGCATAGGAAGTGGGTTAGACTTAATTGTGCTAGTCATATGCTTCATGATGCTCTCTTTGTGTTTCAATCCTTATCTTTTATGCGAGCATCATTGAACTCATCATGCCTAGCTAAAAGGCACTAAAGAAAAGTGCTTGTTGGGAGACAACCCAACATTTTTACCTATTGTTTTTGTGTGTTCACATGATTATGCTACTGTAGTAATCATGTTTTATAGCTTTTGTTTCAATAAAGTGCCAAGTAAAACCTTTGGGATAGCGTGGATGATAGTTGACTTGATTCTGTGCAAAAACAGAAACTTTTGCTTCCAGAAACATAATTGTATAAATTCACTGGAACGTGATAAAATTCTGAATTTTTTACAGATGATTGATATACAAATTTTATACGTTTTACTAATTTTTTAGAATTTTTGGAGTAGTAGAAGTATGGTAGTTCTCCAGATCATTACAGACTGTTCTGTTTTTGACAGATTCTGTTTTAATGCATAGTTTGCTTGTTTCCTAGTTTCTATGTATTGTATTGCTCAACATAAATTGTGGAAATGATATGCTACAGTAGGCATTGTGTGGAGGCAATTATGAATCTTGTCTCTGACAGTACCAAAGTGAAATGGTTTGCTCTTTATCATACTAACCTATCTCATGAAGTTCTGTTAAGTTTTGTGTGATTGCAGTTTTCAAGTTTTGGGTGAGATATCGATATGAGGAGAATAAGGAGTGGAAAGACCATAATCTTGGGGATTCCCAAGGCACCCCAAGGTAATATTAAAGGAAGATCCAAGCAACTAAGCTTAGGGGTGTCCCGGAAGGCATCCCCTCTTTCGTCTCCAACGTTATCGGTAACCTTACTTGAGGCTATATTTTTATTCGTCACATGATATGTGCTTTGCTTGGAGCGTCATTTTATTTTATTTTTATTTGCCTGATGCTATTTAGAATAATGTTTTGCATCTTTCGTTTCAATAAAAATGTCAAGGATAGCCTTCTACATGCTTATTTGCAAGTATATGAGTTGCTGTTTCAAAACAGAAAGTTTATCGATTTGCAAAAATTCCCGAGAAAAGTCAGAATGGGATAAAATGTTGAAACTTTTTGCACAGTAAGCTCTGATAAATTTTCTACAGTGTGGTAAATTTTCATAATTTTTTGAGTTAAATAAGTATTGATACTCTTGCATTCTTTACAGATTGTACTATTTTGGCAGATTGCTGTTATGTTTGCATTGTTTGCATATGTTTGCTTGTTTAATGATTCTATTTGAGGATAGGAGTATTAAATATGCAGAGGCAATTAGTATGCAATGTTTAATAATAATTTTAGTGATTTTCTACAGTAGAGAATGATAAGGTTTTTGCATTGGTTTATACTAACTTATCTCACGAGTTCTTGTTGAGTTTTGTGTGGATGAAGTTTTTAAGATTTAGGGAAACCGTGATATAAAAGGAATTAAGGAGACACAAAAGCTCAAGCTTGGGGATGCCCAAGGCATCCCAAGATAATATTTCAAGAAGTCTCAAGCATCTAAGCTTGGGGATGCCCCGGTAGGCATCCCACCTTTCTTCATCAACAATTATCGGTTAGTATCGGTTGAGCCTAAGTTTTTGCTTCTTCACGTGAGTTGTGCTATTCTTGGAATGTCATTTTGTTTTGTTTTGCTTGTTGTTTTAATAAAATACTTAGATCTGAAATTTTTAAATAAGAGAGAGTCCACAATTAGCTACCTATTTACTTAACTACTAGCTTGATCTTCACTTATATCTTTTTGGAGTAGCTTGTCATTTACTCTTGTGCTTCACTTATATCCTATGAGTAAATTTTTGAATGAATTGAATATCATGAAGTTGAAACTATATGTTCATATCATGCCTAGTAGTAGCTTCACATTGGGTTTACAAAATTAAATTTTTTGAAGCTTGACAATCACAATATTGGTCATACAAGTAATTCATGAATGATTACTATAAGTAAGAGAACTTTCACATGCAAATATATTATCTTGGACATCTTCTATGATTGTGAATACCCATTAATTATTTTCAAACTTGAGCAAATTAGTGGAAGTTGGACAAGGAAGACAAAGTAATGAGTTATGTTTGGGTATATTTGCATAGAAGTTATATTGTTATGGATCCTCCGACTTGTGGTGTTTGCCTAGGATATTTTGCTAGCCAAAAATTCGTACTAAGTAGAGATACTACTTGTGCATCCAAAAAACCCTTAAACCAGTTTCTTGCCATGAATGTCCACCATACCTACCTATGGATTGAATAAGATCCTTCAAGTAAGTTGTCATCGGTGCATAAAGCAATAAAAATTGCTCCTAAATATGTTTGATATTTTATTGTAAGGAAAAATTGAGCGTTGTACGTGTGATGGCAAAGTAATAAAAGCAACGAACTGCACAATAAAGGTTGCTATCATATGGGGCAATATAATGTGACATTCCTTGGCAATAAGAGCTTGCGCATCCAAATAAAAAGCGCATGACAACCTCTGCTTCCCTCTTTGAAGGGCCTATCTTTTACTTTTCAGTATTTTATGCAAAGAGTCAATAGTATGCATTCCCATTTCAACCTCAATTACTCTCTAGTTGGCAAGCATCATGTGGTGGGGAAAGATCTAGACACATATGACCAGTCAAATATATTTGATCATGATTTATTATTCTTGACAATTATCTATATGATAAATGAGTTGGGAGGCGAAATATTAAGCCCCTATCTTTCTCTGTGTTCGATGGATGCCATTTGTTCTAAGAATATGCTTTGAGTAGTAGCAATCATGGAAGACTATATGATGATTGAGTATGTGGAGCTCTTACTTAGACTTTGTTGAATAAGTTGAATTGCAATTGTTTGGTGACTGAGAACATAGGTTGTTGAATTTCAAGATGTTTGAACCTTAACATGTGAATTGGTTGCTACTTTAACATGAGAAGTTTTATGAGAAAGAATTTTTGTTATGATGCTAGGAAAAGTGATTGAAGTTATCATTGATCAAACTTGTGCACTTTGCTAGCATTCACACTTCATAAATTATTTCTTTTATCATTTACCTACTCGAGGACGAGTAGGAATTAAGCTGGGGGATGCTGATACATCTTCAACGTATCTATAATTTATGAAGTATTCATGCTGAAATATTATCATTCTTGGATGTTTTACAATCATTTTTCAGTCATTTTATATCATTTTTTGGGACTAACCTATTGACATAGTGCCAAGTGCCAGTTGCTGTTTTCTGCTTGTTTTTTACATCGCAGAAAATCAATATCAAACGGAGTCCAAATGCAGCGAAACTTTTTGTGGATTTTTTATGGACCAGAAGACATCCAATGGGCCAGAGCAGCACCTCGGGGGTGCCCCGAGGGGGGCACAACCCACCAGGGCGCGCCCCGGTGGGTTGTGCCCACCTCGATGGCCTCCCGCACCGCCTCTTCGCCCTATAAATTCCCAAATATTCCAAAAACCCTGGGGATAACCCTAGATCAAAAGTTCCGCCGCCGCAAGCCTCCATAGCCACGAATAACCAATCCAGACCCTGTTCCGGCACCCTGTCGGAGGGGGAGATCATCACCGGTGGACATCTTCATCATCCCGACGGCCACCATGATGAGGAGGGAGTAGTCCACCCTCGGGACTGAGGGTTTGTACCAGTAGCTATGTGTTCAATCTCTCTCTCTCTCGTGTTCTTGATGGCACGATCTTGATGTATCGAGGGCTTTGTTAATCTAGTTGGATCATATGGTGTTTCTCCCTCTCTATCTTGTTGTGATCAATTGAGTTTTTCCCTTTGAGATTTCGTTTTATCGGATTGAATACTTTTATGGATTTGAGAACACTTTATGTATGTCTTGATATGGATACCCGTGGTGACAATGGGGTATCATATTGATTCACTTGATATATGTTTTGGCACTCAACTCGCGGATCCCCGGGGTGACATTGGGGTAATCTATTCATAGGGGTTGATGCACGTTCTTGTCTTTGTTTCTCCTGTAGAAATCTTGGGGGCACTCTTTGAGGTTCTTTGTGTTGGATTGAGTATTATTAATCTGAAATTATTTGGTGTTATTTTAGTACGAACTCTTGGATAGATCGATCGAAAAGAATAGCTTCGAGGTGGTTTCGTACCCTACAAACAATTTCTTCTTATGTTCTCCGCTTGATAGGAACTTTGGAGTGATTCTTCATCGCACTTTGAGGGATGGTTATATGATCCAATTAGATTATCATTGTTGAGAGATTGCACTAGTGAAAGTACGAACCCTAGGCCTCATTTTCAAGCATTGCAATACCGTTTGTGCTCCGTTTTATCAATTGCTACCTTGCTGGTTTTTTATTGTTCCTATTACAAAAATCAATATCTACTATTATTACTATGCTTTTATCACCATCTCTTCGCCGAACTAGTGCACCTATACAAATTTCCATTGTATTTGGTGTGTTGGGGACACAAGAGACTTTTGTTATTTGGTTGCAGGGGTTGTTAGAGAGAGACCATGTTCATCCTACACCTCACACGGATTGATAAACCTTAGGTCATCCACTTGAGGGAAAATTGCTATTGTCCTACAAAACTCTGTGCTTGGAGGCCCAACACGAGTCTACAAGAACAAAGTTGCGTTGTAGACATCACAGATCGCGGTGGCCGGGCGGCAAGCGGGATGGCCAGAAAGCGGGGTGGCAACGGAGGACGCCGCAGAGGCCGGCGAGGAGGGCCGCCGGCACGGAGGAACCTAGCGACGGCAGGGCAGCCCGAAAGGAGGTAGCCGCAGTCCACCCGGAGGACACGGTGGACGCCTGGTCGAGGCGCATGCTGGTGACGCCCGCAGACACGGAGGACACGGGGGATGCCTGGTTGGGGTGCGCGCCGGCGCCGTCTGCAGGCCCAGAGGACGCGGGCGTGAGCAGACCTGAAGAGGAGCGAGTGGTGGCAGCCGAACCAGAGGACGATGGGTGGCCAGCCGCGGCGGCCGGAGCGGGGACATGGCGCCTCAGCGGCGGCAGGGCGGAGCCATCAGAGTAGGATGCGACGGCCCGGGGAAGGGAGCAGAATTTGGCCTTGGGGCCAAAGAACCTGCATTTCGCGCATCTGATGTCTTTCCGGCACTCGGAGAGGGGATGGCCGGAGCCAAGGCAACGGGGACAATCGCCCTCGCGAAGCCAGGAAGGCCTGGGTCGGGACCTCGCCTCAGGACCTCGCAGCCGGCGACGCTGCTCGCGCGGATGGGGGCGCTTGCGGCCCCGAGCGACCTGCCACGCATCCCGCGCGTCCACCCCCTCCTCGGGCACACGGCAGATCTCGGAGCAGAGGGGTGGGCACGGGGTAGGCAGCGAAGGGCGCGTAGCCAGCAGCGAGGGGGACGGCGAGCGCGAGAGGGGAGGCGCCGGCGGGCGGCAGAGGACCTGGCGGTAGGTGAGCGGGGACCCGGCAGAGGAGGGGCTCGACTCTAGCCAGCGGTCCTTGCGGGGACGCCTGACGACGGAGGGGGATGGGACGAGGCCATGATGGCAGGCTAGGCGGCGCGGTCGGAGCAACCGGCGCCCAGGGAGGTGGACACCGGGGCCGGAGTAGCCGCCGGCGTGGGAGCAGGTGGGATCGTGGGAGCAGGTGGGAGCTGTTGGGGAACGTAGTAATTTCAAAAAAAATCCTACGCACGCGCAAGATCATGGTGATGCATAGCAACGAGAGGGGAGAGTGTTGTCCACGTACCCTCGTAGACCGAAAGCGGAAGCGTTAGCACAACGCGGTTGATGTAGTCGTACGTATTCACGATCCGACCGATCAAGTACCGAACGCACGGCACCTCCGAGTTCAGCACACGTTCAGCCCGATGACGTCCCTCGAACTCCGATCCAGCCGAGTGTTGAGGGAGAGTTTCGTCAGCACGACGGCGTGGTGACGATGATGATGTTCTACCGACGCAGGGCTTCGCCTAAGCACCGCTACAGTATTATCGAGGTGGACTATGGTGGAGGGGGGCACTGCACACGGCTAAAAGATCAAACGATCAATTGTTGTGTCTCTAGGGTGCCCCCCTGCCCTCGTATATAAAGGAGCAAAGGGGGGAGGTGCGGCCGGCCAGGAGGGGCGCGCCAGGTGGAGTCCGACTCCCACCGGGAGTAGGACTCCCTCCCTTTTCCTAGTTGGATTAGGAGTGGAGGGGAAAGAGGTGGAGGAGAGGAAGGAAAGGGGGGGCGGCGCCCCCCTCTCCTTGTCCTATTCGGACTAGGGGGGAGGGGCGCGCGGCCCTGCCCTGGCCGCCTCTCCTCTTCTCCACAAAGGCCCACTATGGCCCATTAAGCCCCGGGGGGGTTCCGGTAACCCCTCGGTACTCCGGTAAAATCCCGATTTCACCCGGAACACTTCCGATATCCAAATATAGGCTTCCAATATATCAATCTTCATGTCTCAGCCATTTCGAGACTCCTCGTCATGTCCGTGATCACATCCGGGACTCCGAACAACCTTCGGTACATCAAAACATATAAACTCATAATATAAATGTCATCGAAACGTTAAGCGTGCGGACCCTACGGGTTCGAGAACTATGTAGACATGACCGAGACACGTCCCCGGTCAATAACCAATAGCGGAACCTGGATGCTCATATTGGCTCCCACATATTCTACGAAGATCTTTATCAGTCAGACCGCATAACAACATACGTTGTTCCCTTTGTCATCGGTATGTTACTTGCCCGAGATTCGATCGTCGTTATCTCAATACCTAGTTCAATCTCGTTACCCGCAAGTCTCTTTACTCGTTCTGTAATACATCATCCCACAACTAACTCATTAGTTGCGATGCTTGCAAGTCTTAAGTGATGTGCATTACCGAGAGGGCCCAGAGATACCTCTCCGACAATCGGAGTGACAAATCCTAATCTCGAAATACGCCAACCCAACAAGTACCTTCGGAGACACCTGTAGAGCACCTTTATAATCACCCAGTTACGTTGTGACGTTTGGTAGCACACAAAGTGTTCCTCCGGTAAACGGGAGTTGCATAATCTCATAGTCATAGGAACATGTATAAGTCATGAAGAAAGCAATAGCAACATACTAAACGATCGAGTGCTAAGCTAACGGAATGGGTCAAGTCAATCACATCATTCTCCTAATGATGTGATCCCGTTAATCAAATGACAACTCATGTCTATGGCTAGGAAACATAACCATCTTTGATCAATGAGCTAGTCAAGTAGAGGCATACTAGTGACACTCTGTTTGTCTATGTATTCACACAAGTATTATGTTTCCGGTTAATACAATTCTAGCATGAATAATAAACATTTATCATGATATAAGGAAATAAATAATAACTTTATTATTGCCTCTAGGGCATATTTCCTTCAGGAGCGTGGGAGCCGATTTGGCAAAACTGGAGTGAAACCTTCAGAGTGGTCGCCGGCGTGCTAGCATAAACCATGTCGAAGCCCGCCTTGTTCTATCACTTATTTGCAATGAGTTGCAATTACTATGTTTCTCAGAGGAAGATCCTTGGCCAGTGCCAAAGCATCTCTTCACTCCATGGATTCCGACTTTCAAGGTTGTTGGGTATGTTATTCTAGAATAGTTTTGGGCTGAGGCCGATACGATCCATATGAATTTTGATAGACAGCGACCATTGAGCTCACTGGTTCGTCAATCTTTAGCTTTGCATTTTCATAATGTGGAGAAGTCCACTGGTTTAACCTTCGGAGTGTGCTTGCCCACCGGTTTAACCATCAGAGTGTGCTTCTCCATCGGTTTAACCTTCGGAGTGTGCTTGTAGCTTGCGAATTAGTAGTCCTCCTCGGTTTGACTAATTCAATATCCTGCAAATACCTTTCGATGAATGTGGGCTTTGTAAAATCTGCTCATGAATGGTCTTTCGGCTGGCATGCCAAATGACCCAAATGGTGGTTAGAATTGTGACAAAATCATCATGAGGAACAACATCCATCATAGTGAAGATCCACCTCTTTGCATCTCGTTCGGTACACTGGTGCATAAAATCAACTGTATCAGGGTTAGCCGACGCCCACACACATGGCAACATGTTGCAACCTAGTAATGAGTGTCTCTAAGAGTGCTTGCTCTACCTGACTAATTCCAGCAACCACATCTAGGACCATGATACGTCTTCAACGTATCTATAATTTTTTATTGTTCCATGATGTTATATTATAATTCTTGGATGTTTTACAATCATTTTATAGCAACATTATATTATTTTGTGGGACTAACCTATTGACATAGTGCCCAGTGCCAGTTGCTGTTTTTTGCTTGCCTTTTTACTTCGCAGAAAATCAATACCAAACGGAGTCCAAACGCAACGAAACTTTTTAGAGAATTTTTTTGGACTAGAAGACACACGATGGGCCAAGGAAGTACGAGAGGGGGCTCTGAGGGGAGCACAACCCACCTGGGCGTGCCTGGGGGCCCAGGCGCACCCTGGTGGATTGTGCCCACCTCGGCCGCCTCCCACACCGCCTCTTTGCTCTATAAATACTCCAATATTCCAAAAACCCTAGGGGAGTCGACGAAACACAATTCCAGCCGCCGCAAGTTTCAGAAACCACAGATCCAATCTAGACACCATCACGGAGGGGTTCATCATCCTCATTGGTGCCTCTCCTGTGATGCAAGAGTAGTTCATTGTAGACCTACGGGTCCGTAGTTAGTAGCTAGATGTCTTCCTCTCTCTCTTTTGATTCTCAATACAATGGTCTCTTGCAGATCTATTTGATGTAACTCTTTTTACGGTGTGTTTGTTGGGATCCGATGAACTTTGAGTTTATGATCAGATCTATTTTTATTCATGAAAGTTATTTGAGTTTTGATCTCTTATATGCATGATTGCTTATAGCCTCGTATTTCTTTTTTGAATCTTTGGTTTAGTTAGGCCAACTAGATCGTTTTTCTTGCCATGGGAAGAGGTGCTTTGTGATGGTTTCGATCTTACGGTGCTCAATCCCAGTGGCAGAAGAGGAAATGACACGTATGTATCATTGCTATTAAGGATAACAAGATGGGGTCTATTCCTACATGAATATATCTTGTCTACATCATGTCATTGTTCTTATTGCATTACTCCGTTTCTCCATAAACTTAATACACTAGATGCATGCTGGATCGCGGTCAATGTGTGGAGTAATAGTACTAGATGCAAGCAGGAGTCAGTCTACTAATCTTGGACGTGATGCCTATATAATGATCGTTGCTTGGATATCGTCATAATTATTTGAAGTTCTATCAATTGCCCAACAGTAATTTGTTTACCCGCCGTATGCTATTTTTCTCGAGAGAAGCCACTAGTAAAATCTACGGCCCCCGGGTCTCTTCTTTATCATATTTGCCTTCGAGATCTATTTTATTTGCTTTTATTTTCAGATCTATTAATTCAAAAACCAAAAAATATCTTGCTGCAATTTTTATTTATTTATTTTATCTCGCGTTCCCGCGAGATCTATTTATCCAATCTACTGCAATTTTATTTATCTTTTTACTCGGGAGGGATTGACAACCCCTCTTTTACGTCGGGTTGCAAGTATTTGTTCTTTGTGTGCAGGTACCGTTTACATAGTGTTGCGTGGTTCTCCTACCGGTTTGATAACCTTGGTCTCATCACTGAGGGAAATACCTACCGTAGCTGTGCTGCATCATTCCGTCCTCTTTGGGGAAATACCGACGTAGTTCAAGCCGCATCAGACCACAACACTTCTCCTAGGTGTCAGCAACACCCGCACTGGCCATATCACGCTTGTTGTTAGAACTAGCCCTAATCGCCTCTCGCGCACCATTAAACGGACGACCCAACAATGTAGCTCCCTGGGATGATTTTCGGAAGGTTCTGTGGACAAGTTCGGAGTGGTTTTAGAACCTTTCATGAGGTTTTCTTCTTTTTGTTTCTATGTGTTTTTGTAATAGATTTCAACTGATATTTTTGTTTGCCTCACTTTTTTTTTCTGTTGTTATACTTTTTCGTTTTTCCAAATACATGTCGGCTATTTTCAGGACACATACTATATTCAAAGTATGCACATGTAACATAGTCTATACACGTTGAACATTTCTTTGAATACATGTTTCAACATTTTTCTCTTGAATACATGTTAAACATTTTCCAACACACATTGAACTTTCTTTCGAATGGTACTATTTTTTCTTTATATTACTCCAACATTTTATACATTCTGTGCACGTTTTTTTAAGTCACGAACATATTTTGAATTTCATCAAAAAATATTAAAATATCATGAACATTTTTTATTTGTAATAAACATTTTTAAGTTATAAGGATATTTTTACATTGATAATTTTTTTTAAATGTTATTATTATATAGTTTGAAACGTGTGAACATTTTTCAATGTCACGTACATTTTTTTGAATGGTATGAAACACCTTTTTTACATTAATAACATTTAATAAATGTCATAAATATGTTTTTGAAACGTGTGAACATTTTTCAAAGAACACTAAATTTTATTGAATGGTATGTACATTGTTTCAAACTTGTAACGAAATTTATTATATTACATTAACATTTTTCAAATATTCAGTGAATGTTTTTAGAGTTTTTAAGAAAATTAATTTTTAAAATATATGTATTTGGAGCATTTTAAAACATAAAAAAGAAAAACAAACAAACAAAAATAAATGAACGAAAGTGAATGAACTAGAACACAGCTAGGCCAGCCAGATCGCAGCCACGCGAGCGCGGCCCTGCAAGGGCACGACTATGTCTCGCTTATATCGAGACCTAAACGAAATCACTAATTAAGGAGTACTTCTTTCAAAGATCACTCCCACCTCACTAGATTGCGACAAGTGGCGCACAACATATGCGCCAATCGTTGCACCTTGTAGTTTTCCCCTTTTTCGTGGATCCGTTTATTCAAAACATTTTATCTCATAAACCGTGCGTCCAGAACTCAAATCGTTTCACCATTGGATTCCTCGTATCGATATTTTCAAAACTAGATCCCAAGTTGATAAGTTCTGACAAACTTTTTTTTCACGAAAAAATCGGACGAAAAAACAATCAAGAGCACTTTTTTTCCTTTTCGAAAGCCATTTCCAAGAGGCACGACCATGCCCCTCACGGAAGTAAAATCGTGACTCTCATAAAAGGAAAAAAAAAGAGAAAAATGTCTTTTTTCCGTTTCCAAGAGGCACAGCCTTGCCTCTCGCGGAAGCAAAACAGTGTCTCTCATGGAAAACGAAGAAAAAAAATGTTTTTTCCCATTTCCGGGAGGCACGGCCGTACCTTTTGCGGAAGCAAAACCATGCCTCTCGCTGAAGCAAAATCGTGCCTCTTAAGGGAAAAAAAAAAGTGTTCCTCAATTAGATGATCTCAGACCTAGAGTACTCTGGCGTTCAGGAAAATCCTTATTTGCCGCACGTTGCGGCAAATTATCCCCGCATCGCACAAGGAGGCGCACTAGCGAACCTACTGGGCCGGCCCTTTAACCAGGTCGTACGTTACAGTTTGCAATGATTTTTCTTCTTATTTTAGTTTTTCATTTTTTTCTATTTTCAAGTTTATTTTCAGTTTTCCCAAAAAATGTTTTGGAAATTTCAAATATTGTTCGGAATTCAAAATTGTGTTCCTATTTTCCAGTTATGCTCACAATTTTGAAAAAGTTTGCTAATTTGAAAAAATATTTGGAATTTCAAAATAATTTGCGATTTCTGAATGTATTGATGAGATTCACAAAAATTATTTAAATTTCCAAAAATGTTCCCGTTTTAAAAAACAATTCAAAATTTAAAAAATGTTCCCGTTCTCATAATTTGTTCACAAATTCAAAAGGCGTTCACATTTTTCAAAACTTGTTCCTGATTGTCAAAATTGTTTGACATTTTAAAATTGTTCCCTTTTTCAAGATTTAGTCACGAATGCAAAAAGAGTTTGTGGTTTCCAAATTTTGTACACAAATTTACGAATCATTCCAAAAAAAATTCACTTGTTTGTGATTGCCGAACATCATTCAGATTTTAAAAAATATTCCTATGTTTCAAGATTTGTTCAGAAATTTAAAAATGATCCTGTTTTAAATTGTATTCACAAATTAATAATGTTTTCAAATTTTTAAAAAACATTTTCGTGTTTATCAGAATTGGTCGGATTTTTTAAATTGTTCCTTTTTTTCAAAATTTCTTCGCAACTTCGAAAATTGGTCCCACTTTTAAAATTTGTTTATAAATTCGAAAATTTTCCAAAATATTTGAAAACTTATGTGTGTGTGTCAGAAACATTTAGAATCCTTTAAAAATTATTCATAATTTTATAGAAATGACTAAAAAGGGAAAATAATCCAATCTGTGGTTGTAGCTAGTTCTAAAGTGTTCGCGTCGCGTATACACCACGAACTCTAATCAGCCAAAGTGGCTTGCTACCTATGCCTGTGTTAGTGCAATCGTGAGCTCAAATTGTAAATGATGCTTAGCTTTTTTTTTACGCCGCTCAGAACTCCTGCTTGGGCTGCCCCAGTAGGAGGATTGCCCTGTACGGGGTCCCCTCGTTCAGGATGCACCAGTGGTGAACCGGAGCACCATTCCCAGTCGGAAGTATGGGCCAACCCAACTTTCATGTTAGTTCCTTTTTTAACAGTTCTAAATCTTTCATTGTTTGTTTACATTGTTACGAGGTCCCCTCGTTCAGGATGCACCGGTGAACCGGAGCACTATTCCCAGCAGGAAGTATGGGCCGACCCAACTTTCATGTTAGTTCCTTTTTTAACACTTCTTAAACCTCTCATTTTTTGTTAACATTTTCAAATAGAGTGTATTTTAAATACACAAGTTTGAAACTTGTTTTACTTCAAAATAATACAACCAAGAATTTGAAAAATACTAACCTACTATAAATTTGGTTTAGCTTAACTTAAAAAATATAGATAAGTTTTAAAAAAGTTGTAAGTTCAAAAAAAAATCTACATGGAAGTTTTTAAGAATTTTAATACAAAGTACAATAATGTCCCTCTAATTCAAAAAATAATAAAAAGTATATAAAAATGTGCTGATGTATAAGAATAATGTATGATTT
>NC_057805.1:470059316-470061723 GCF_018294505.1 Triticum aestivum | reverse complement strand
GATACAAAGTACTCCCTCTGTAAACTGATACAAGAGTGTTTAGATCACTAAATTAGTGATCTAAACGCCCTTCTATTAGTGTACGGAGGGAGTAGATGTCCAAACATATATTAAAAAACCAAAGTTTGCAATGTATTTTAAAATTTTAAACATGTATAAAAATGTACAGTGTGTATAAGAAAAATTAGAAATCAAAATATATATTTGAATAAATGTTAATCATGTATATTACAAATATTAAAACTGTATATAAAAGTATTTTAGATATATACCAAAATTGTATAATGTGTATGGAAACAATAGACATCAAAACGAATATATGAAAACTGTTAATGATGTATTTGAAAAAGGTAAACGTGTATACAAATGTTATGGATATATACAAAAATGTACAATGTATATGTAAACAATAGACATCGAAACATATATTTTTAAGAACTTACTCCCTCTGATGCATACTAAAGTTGTACTTTTTTATGGAGTATTTTAGGTATATACCAAAATTGAATAATGTGTATGGAAAAATAGACATCGTAACATATATTTTAAAAATCTTAATAATCTATTTGAAATTTTTTCAATGTATACAAAAAATGTACAATGTATATGCAAACAATAGACATCGAAACATATATTTTTCAAAAATTACTCCCTTTGATCCAAACTAAAGTTTTACTTAAAGCTGCGAAAATTAATATGGATCGAAGAGTGTAAAAATGTACTTGACAAATATTAAACTTTGTAATAAAAATGTTCTTGGTGTACATGAAAATATACAAATGTGTCAGAAAAATGTGTGTGTTGATGAAAAGAAAAACCAAGAAAACCAATAAAAAAGGACAAAGAAACAAAATAAAAGCAAAGAAAACGAAATAAAAACTAGAAGAAGAAAAAAAGAAACCAAAGTATAGTAAACAAAAAAATACCCTGAAAGCATGGGAAAAACATTGAAAGCGGAAGTATAATGAAGAGAGAAAAAGGAAACTGGTGAAGAGATTAAAATAGAACAAGGAAAACCAAATTAAAACAAAAAACATAGAAATCGAATAAACACAAAAACGATCAGACCGAAAGAACGGCCCAGAAACACGCTACTTGGGCGACCCATGTGCTTGGCACTGCAGGGCGCTTCAGACAAGGTGGGCCCGCAATGAGCAAGATATAGCTGATGTGACACATGCATGCTTTTTGGAACCAACTAACAAACAAGTACTCATTTCGGGGCTCTCGCAAGGGTCACTTCGGGTGGGCTAAAAGCGCGTCAGCTGGCGCCATGTGTCGCGTGATTGGTGTTCCCTTGTTTTCATTACGTGCTTTTGGGTCTTAAGTGATTTTTCTTTCGGGCTTTTTTGGCTTGCTCGTTTTTTCCGATTTTCCCTAAGCTTTAGAAAAAAATTGCTCAAAAAAACACGTTTTTGTTTTGCTTCTAGGGAGGAACAAATTTGCTTTCTCGACGTGATAGCAAATTCGCCTTTTTGTGTTGCGTCCGCGACAGGCACTTATTTGCATCTCATGGAGGGACAGGTTTGCTTCCGCGAAAGACATAGTTGTGTCTCTCAGGAAAAAAACTTTTATGAGAGACACAACCTTGCCTTCAGCGGAACCAATTTTTTTGTCTCCACTAAAGGCACATTTGTGTCTCTCGGGAAAGAATCTTCCGCGAGAGGTATAGGTTGTTTCTCGCGGAGCTTTGCTTCTGCGAGAGGCATAGATGTGCCTGTCGGAAAGGGGAAACATGTTTCTTTTTTTTCCGCTTCCGTAAGAGGTACAGATTTGCTTCGCGTGGAGGCATAAATTTGTTTCCGCCAGAGGCGTAACTATGTTTCTTCGGAAAAGGGAAAAATGGGGGAAACCGTACTTCCAGCTCGGTTTTTTGTCCGTTTTTCCCTGGGAAAAAAACATCAAAGCTTGTTAGCATGGAACCTAGTTTCGAAGATCTCGACGCGAGAAATCCAACGGTGAAAATGGTTCAGGAATTACGAGACAAGACATTTTGTATAAACGAATCTAAAAAAAGAAAATATTTAGTGCGTCACTTATCATCATCTGGGAAGGTGGGAGTGAACTTTGCAAGTTTTTCCTAGGGAAAGTGAACTTTGCAAGTTAACTAGTGATTTCGGTGCTTCTGTCTGCCCGCAGCGGTGACGCACCACGCTGCTTGCCACTGGGCTAATGACGCCTTCGTGCTAGGTATGTTAGGCACGTCCTACTTAACACGAAAATAGCTGGTTTTCTTTGGTTTCCAATGGATTTTTCGTTTCTTCTTCTTCTCCATTTTTTTCATTTTTTATTTTTCTTCAGGATTTTCCCCTTTTTGTTTTATTGTATTTATTTTCTCTTTTTACATTTTTATTTATTATTTTTCAATCTTTTCTAATTTTGTTTTTATTTGGTTATTATGTTTGTA
>NC_057805.1:469969989-470059004 GCF_018294505.1 Triticum aestivum | reverse complement strand
TTTTTGTTTTTTTCTTCTCCAATTTTTGTTTTTTCTTATGTCTGTCTTCATTTTCACTCTACATTTCGTATATGTTAAAAATATTTTTATAATAAGTTATCAATATTTTTTCTATCATGTTCAATATTGTCTGAACATTTATTCAATATTTTTCAAATATTTGTTCAACATTTTGAATACTTATTCAACATTTTTCAAATACTTGTTCAACATTTTTAATAAATATTCAACATTTTCCAATTACTTTTTCAACATTTTGATAGTTATTCAACATTTTCAAATACTTGTTCAACATTTTCCAAATTCTTATTCATCATTTTTAGAATGCTTGATTAACATTTTTCAAATACTTTTCAACATTTTTTTCAAATCCCGAATGCTTGATTTCAAATACTTGTTCTACATTTTTAGAATGCTTGATTAACATTTTTCAAATACTTGTTCAACATTTTCCGTATGCTTGATTAACATTTTTCGAATACTTGTTCAATATTTTTCAAATACTTATTCAACATTTTCCTAACTTTTTTGTAGAGTGTTTTTTGTATTATATATTTATAATTTTTTAAAGTATAAAATTCCAAAAATAAAGCAAAAAACAGAAAAATGAAAACATAAAAAAAAAGAAATCTAGGCTGCGGCCTCACTCGCGCGTGGGCCGGCCCATCTTGCTCGCCCAGTGAGGATGCCCTCGCTCTCGCAGAATGCGAGACATATAGGGGTTCCCTTGCTTTCCCGCTTTGTTCATGCTAGCTCTTTTTTTAATCCTTGCTAATGCTAGCTGATCTCGCAGCGAACGAGTCCCTGCTCGACGCCCGCGTGCGTCAAAATGACGACCTTCCGCTAAAAGGCGCGCAAAACGGGCCGGCCCGTTATCAGGCGTCGTAACTAAAAGTTCAGAAAACCTTTAATTGGGCGCATGTAATCAAACTCACTAACCTCAAGCAAGTACCGACCGTTGTTAGCCAGCCGAGCTAGTAACCGCGGTTGGGTAAACTGCAGCACTAGTTTATAAGTACTACAGTTACTATGGCAGATCGTTTTTTCTTTCTTCAATCTTTTCAATATTTCTTGAAAAAAAATGCGAATAAAGTTTGAAAATGTGAACAAGTTTTTATAACGCGTTTCTTTTAAAAACAAAGTGAATTTTTTTAAAAAACATGAACAATATTTTATGTACGCTGAACAATTTCAAATGTACCTTGAATTTTTTTGTAATATACACTGATTAATTTACATATACATTGAACATGTTTCAAATATAGATTGAATTTTTTTCTAATATACATTGAACATTTGTGTAAAATATGCTGAACAAATTTCAAATACACAATGAACATTTTGTAGTATTCGTTGAACATTTTTGTAATGTACGGTAAACTTTTTTGTAATATATCATGAACATTTTCTTAATGTACGATGAATATTTTTGTAACGGTGAACATTTCTATATTGCATGATTAACTTTTCAATAATATGCGTTGAACATTTCTTAATATGCGATGACCATTTTTGTAATACACGTTGAACTTTTGTATAACACACAAAAAATGAGAAGAAAACAATGAAAAGGAAAAGAATGAAACGTAAAAGGAAAAAAATTAGAACAAAACAACTAAAAACTGGACAAAACATTGAAAAATACTGAAGCAAATAAACTACAAAAGAAAAATGAAAGCAAAAAAAGCAGGAAACAGCGAAGAAAGCAGCACAGAACGAATAACATGTGAATCCCGTACGTGGGCCGGCCCATCTGTACGCTCGCCTCAGCGAAGGCACGACCTTTTGACGCTAACGAGCGTCAAATAGGATCTGCCGCAGCGAACGGCCTACGCGCTGGGAAAAAGGCCGACGCATATGGCAAGGCCGCAACGAAGCCCACCAAGTGGGACGAGGAGTTCACAAGGAAGATATGAAGATGTTCTCCTTCTCAAATTTTTTTTTTTAAATGTTCTCCTTCTCATCAAAAAGAAAAAGAAAATAAAATAAGATGTTCTCTCCCCTAAAAAGAAAAAAACTTGAAGGTGTTCTCAGAAAAGAAAAAACACCGCGCCTCCATGATCCATCGCCTTGCGTGCTATCCGTCACCGAACACAAATCCTGATCACGGTGCACGGGCACCAGCAAGACGGTGGCGCGCGCGGGGATGCGCCGGGCGGCGCGGAGCTCGAACGGTGGCCGCGATGGGCCGGCCAGGAGAGCGCCACCGCCGCCTACAACCTCGTCCCGTCGATCTTCCAAAAGGCAGATGCCGAGTGCCGAACCGCCGATCCGCCATCCACCCGAGATACGTTTCTTTATCTATTCTGCTGAACCTGGCGACCTGCCACACCACCACCGATGGAGAGGACAATACATGCACGCACGAGCACGAGGGCGGGCATTTGCCAAAAGCTGGGTACGTTGCTGGCTCCCACACACCCATCAACTGCTACGGCTTGCTTTACCAACCCAACTGCTTGTATCTTTTGATGACCACAACTGTATCTATTTGCTTCAGTCTTTTGTTTACAATATATCTTTGGGTTAGAGCATTGCAAAAGGCGACTGCCTTTGTTTTGGGGAATAGAATGGGTGGAAAGTGGGGTGTGATCCTTCATATGCCCGGGAGAACGAGAGATCATGCTCATGTCCTATGGTAGTTGGTCGAGAGAGAAGTCATCTACCATGCACAATTGGAAGGAAAAAAAAAAAGCATTGTGTTTGAGGCAGCTCATTTCTGACAATTAGACACTAACAGTAATAAAAAGGGGGCAACAAGCCAGGCCAATGTGCTGAAGAGCAAAGTTAGCCGACCAACCATTGAGGTGGCATAGGGAGGTTGATACACAAACTAGGGTGATGGCAAAAATTGAATCAGAGGATCAAGTCGATGTTTTCTTTGAAATTATTATGCCTAGCCCACTTAATATTTCAGAATAGTAAAAATAATTCACAGTTAATCCTAAAGGCCAATGTGATACATTCGTGCATAACAAGATGGTGTGAAAAGTTTAGTCTGGCCCTGCTAGTGGAGAATGTATAAGACCAACTTAGAGCAACTCCAACGGGGCGACCCATTTCGTTCGCGGACGTCCGTTTGGGTCGGCGCGGACACAAAAGTCGGCCCAACGCGCCGACCCAAACAGACGCGCGTCCACTTTTCGTCCACGGGCGACCCATTCCCGGCCCATTTTTTAGCCGGATTTACGTCGGCGCGGACACGAGACGGACGGGCACGCTCGCCTTCTCCTCCCCTGGCCCGGTGGTTGGTGGCACATTGGCCTCTCCCAATCCAACAGCAAACCCACGCCCGCCTCCTTCGTCGCCGACGCCGCGCCCATTTGTTTCGGCGACTCCCCTCAGCAACGCCGCCACCTCCCACGTCGCCCGCCATCGCCGTCTTACCGCCGGGGAACTGAAAGCTTCCCACCCTCGCTCCCCCGACACAGCCGCGACCGCGGCCAAGAAGCCGCCTCGTCGCCCCGGCCAGATCCTCACCGGCACGCTCGTCGGACGCCGGCAGGGCAGCTAGCTGGTCCGTGCGCGCCGCGACTCCCTTCGCCGGCCGTCTCCTTCGTCGACGCCCGCAAACTGTTCGACAGTTTGCCAAGGTACAAAATGGACTCCGCTGACGAGTTCTTTTTCACAATTTCCTTTGCGACTCCGACGATTCGTCGTCCGATGACGAGGAGGAGATATTGGTTGTCCTGTTGGTCCATCACTACCTCAATAGCCAGCGCCCGGCGCTCCGTGGCTCCATTCCGGGCCACCTTCCGGCGTTAAATCGCAACCGAGAGAGCGGACATTTCCTTCTTTGGAAGGACTACTTTGACATAACAAATCTGTTGTTCAAACATAAGAAATTCTGCCGTCGTTTCCGTATGAGTGGTCATCTTTTCAACCATATTAGAGAGGGGGTGGTCGGCTATGATGACTATTTCGAGTGCAAAGAGGATGCCGTTGGAAAGATTGGTTTCTCCTCTTATCAGAAATGCACTGCCGCCATCCGAATGCTTGCATACGGAGTGCCCGGTGATCTCATTGACGAGTACGTCCGTATGAGCAAGTCTACATGCCTAGACTCCCTGTATAAGTTCTGCAAGGTTGTTATTGCTGTGTTTGGCCCTGAGTACTTGAGAGAGTCGACTCCTGAAGATATAGCCCGTTTGTTGGCGATGAATGCCAGCAGGGGCTTCCCAGGGATGCTTGGTAGTATAGACTGCATGCACTAGGAGTGGAAGAACTGCTCTTCTGCTTGGCAAGGGCAGTATAAGGGCCATGTCAGGACTTGCACTGTCATACTAGAGGCTGTGGCGTCTCAAGATCTCTGGATCTAGCACTCTTTCTTTGGCATGGCCGGATCACACACTGATATCAACGTGCTTCAACGCTCGCAGGTGTTTGCTAGGCTTGCCGAAGGCAACAGCCCACCGGTGAACTTTACTATCAACGGCCACAACTACGACAAAGGATACTACCTGGGTGACGATATCTATCCTCAGTGGACCACTATTGTGAAGACAATCCCCAACCCTGTCGGAGAGAAGAGGAAAAATTTTATCCAAGAGCAAGATAGTGCTAGGAAGGATGTCGAGCGTGCCTTTGGTGTTTTGCAATCTCGATGGGGCATCATTCGGTATCCTGCTAATACTTGGAGCACGCAGAAACTATGGGAGGTGATGACTGCTTGTGTGATCATGCACAATATGATCGTAGAAGATGAGCGCCTGGAACGTCTGTACGATCAAGGGTTTTAGTTTCAAGGTGGGAATGTTGTGCCTGAGCATGGAGAAGCGGCAACGTTTGAACAGTTCACCCAATTTAATCATGACATGCGTGATTGAGAAACTCACATGCAACTGCAAAATGATTTGGTTGAGCATATGTGGGCTCATGTTGGCAACCAATATATGTATCTTTTTTATTAGGCTTGCAAAATTATGTGAGACATATTTACTTTTATTCGGCTTGTAAAACTATGCTATTTTATTCGGCTGAAACTATGTTATTTATTTGGTTCTGGACTATATGTTTGAATGCAAAAGTTGTGTGTAAAACAATGCAAAAAATAAGCAATTTGTTGAAATAGGGCGGCCAGCCGACCACGCCGGCACATATGGGTCGGCGCGTTGGGCGAACTGCCGACCCAAATGTAAAACCGTGCGGACGCCGGGCGGGCGGCCGACCCAAACGGACAAAAAAGCGGATAGAAGCGCCGTCCGTTTGGGTCGGCGTGTTGGAGTTGCTCTTGTAAGGAGAGTTGTTCTGTATACAACTAAGAGCTTCAGAAGAGAGCACATAGACATGCACTCCTCCTCTAACGCCGTCCTCGCCACGCCTCGCATGTGCGTCGTGTTTCGTGATTAAACCGAGCCGCACTAGGACCTATGCAACGTGCGCCCTGCCTTAATTTTTGTCACGCAAGAAAAAGAAGTTGACATGTTTTTCCTTTTGAGTGGGAGACCAACCTGAACAGTCGCCCTAACTGCTTCTCTTTCTCTCCCTAGCGGGCTCCCGTTTCTCTTCCCCACTACCGAGGGGTCAGCTGCAACTCGCCTCACCTATAAGAGATCGCTCCTCTTCCTGGACGAGACACACTTACTTTCCTTCGTTCCAGAGCATTGTGTTGCCTACCACTTTCCCATCTCGCTTCTTGGTGTGCACCGAGGAGCAAGATAGCAGGCCTCCAAAATTCCGCCTCTTGTGATCCGGTACGGGCGAGGGGCAATTAGGTTTTTGGGAAGCGCCCTTGTGTGACTGTTGGATCCTTGTTCATCGTGGTTGTGAACGTCGACATCCCCGACGACGAGTTCCCCAACGATGAATTCTTCCCCAACATCGACCACCTCCTCGGCGACATGACGAACGGCGCACCTGCATCCTCTTCCATTGCTCCGTATGTCATTTTATCCTCTCTACTAGGGTTAGCATTTGGATCACTGTTAGTAGCAATCAATATAAATATGAAGCTTGTTTGTTATGATGTCGATTGCATCACTAGCTTCTGTTAGAAATATGCCCTAGAGGCAATAATAAATTGGTTATTATTATATTTCCTTGTTCATGATAATCGTTTATTATCCATGCTAAAATTGTATTGATAGGAAACTCAGATACATGTGTGGATACATAGACAACACCATGTCCCTAGTAAGCCTCTAGTTGACTAGCTCGTTGATCAATAGATGGTTACGGTTTCCTGACCATGGACATTGGATGTCGTTGATAACGGGATCACATCATTAGGAGAATGATGTGATGGACAAGACCCAATCCTAAGCCTAGCACAAGATCGTGTAGTTCGTTTGCTCAGAGCTTTTCTAATGTCAAGTATCATTTCCTTAGACCATGAGATTGTGCAACTCCCGGATACCGTAGGAATGCTTTGGGTGTACCAAACGTCACAACGTAACTGGGTGACTATAAAGGTGCACTACAGGTATCTCCGAAAGTGTCTGTTGGGTTGGCACGAATCGAGACTGGGATTTGTCACTCCGTGTAAACGGAGAGGTATCTCTGGGCCCACTCGGTAGGACATCATCATAATGTGCACAATGTGACCAAGGAGTTGATCACGGGATGATGTGAGTTACGGAACGAGTAAAGAGACTTGCCGGTAACGAGATTGAACAAGGTATCGGGATACCGACGATCGAATCTCGGGCAAGTAACATACCGATAGACAAAGGGAATTGCTTACGGGATTGATTGAATCCCCGACATCGTGGTTCATCCGATGAGATCATCATGGAACATGTGGGAGCCAATATGGGTATCCAGATCCCGCTATTGGTTATTGGCCGGAGGTGTCTCGGTCATGTCTGCATGGTTCCCGAACCCGTAGGGTCTACACGCTTAAGGTTCGATGACGCTAGGGTTATAGGGAATAGATATACGTGGTTACCGAATGTTGTTCGGAGTCCCGGATGAGATCCCGGACGTCACGAGGAGTTCCGGAATGGTCCGGAGGTAAAGATTTATATATAGGAAGTATGGTTTTGGCCACCGGAAGTGTTCCGGGCATCACCGGTAGTGTACCGGGACCACCGGAGGGGTCCGGGGGTCCACCGGGAGGGGCCACGGGCCCCGGAGGCATACATGGGCCAAGTGTGAGAAGGGACCAGCCCCTAGATGGGCTGGGGCGCCTCCCCACCAAGGCCCATGCGCCTAGAGAGAAGAGGGGGCAAACCCTAGGGCAGATGGGCCCTAAAGGCCCATGCCTGGTGCGCCTCCCTCTCCCCCCACTTGGCCGCCACCCCAGATGGGGATTGGGGCTGCCGCCACCCCTAGGGAGGGAACCCTAGGTGGGGGCGCAGCCCTCCCTCTCCCCCTATATATAGTGGGGGCAAAGGGGCAGCCCAATGCACGAAGTTCTTCTTCTCTTGGCGCAGCCCTACCCCTCTTCCTCCTCCTCTCCCGCAGTGCTTGGCGAAGCCTTGCAGGATTGCCACGCTCCTCCACCACCACCACGCCGTCGTGCTGCTGCTGGACGGAGTCTTCCCCAACCTCTCCCTCTCTCCTTGCTGGATCAAGGCGTGGGAGACGTCACCGGGCTGCACGTGTGTTGAACGCGGAGGCGCCGTGGTTCGGCGCTTAGATCGGAACCAACCGCGATCTGAATCGCTACGAGTACGACTCCTTCATCCGCGTTCTTGCAACGCTTCCGCATCGCGATCTACAATGGTATGTAGATGCACTCCCCTTCCCCTCGTTGCTAGATTACTCCATAGATTGATCTTGGTGATGCGTAGAAAATTTTGAATTTCTGCTACGTTCCCCAACAGTGGCTTCATGAGCTAGGTCTATGCGTAGTTTCTATGCACGAGTAGAACACAAAGTAGTTGTGGGCGTCGATTTTGTCAATTTACTTGCCGTTACTAGTCTTATCTTGATTCGGCGGCATCGTGGGATGAAGCGGCCCGGACCGACCTTACACGTACACTTACATGAGACAGGTTCCACCGACTGACATGCACTAGTTGCATAAGGTGGCTAGCGGGTGTCTGTCTCTCCCACTTTAGTCTGATCGGATTCGATGAAAAGGGTCCTTATGAAGGGTAAATAGAAATTGGCATATCACGTTGTGGTCTTACGTAGGTAAGAAACGTTCTTGCTAGAAACCTATACAAGCCACGTAAAAACTTGCAACAACAATTAGAGGACGTCTAACTTGTTTTTGCAGCATGTGCCTTGTGATGTGATATTGCCAGAAGATGTGATGAATGATATATGTGATGTATGAGATTGATCATATTCTTGTAATAGGAACCACGACTTGCATGTCGATGAGTATGACAACCGGCAGGAGCCATAGGAGTTGTCTTAATTTATCGTATGACCTGCGTGTCAATGAAAACGCCATGTAATTACTTTACTTTATTGCTAACCGTTAGCCATAGTAGTAGAAGTAATAGTTGGCGAGACAACTTCAAGAAGACACGATGATGGAGATCATGGTGCCATGCCGGTGACGAAGGTGATCATGCCGCGCCTCGAAGATGGAGATCAAAGGCGCAAGATGATATTGGCCATATCACGTCACTTTATGATTTGCATGTGATGTTTGTCATGTTTACATCTTATTTTCTTAGAACGACGGTAGCATAAATAAGATGATCCCTCACTAAAATTTCAAGAGAGGTGTTCCCCCTAACTGTGCACCGTTGCGAAGGTTCGTTGTTTCGAAGCACCACGTGATGATCGGGTGTGATAGATTCTAACGTTCGAATACAACGGGTGTTGACGAGCCTAGCATGTACAGATATGGCCTCGGAACACATGCGAAACACTTAGGTTGACTTGACGAGCCTAGCATGTACAGACATGGCCTCGGAACACAAGAGACCGAAAGGTCGAACATGAGTCGTATAGCAGATACAATCAACATGGAGATGTTCACCGATGATGACTAGTCCGTCTCACGTGATGATCGGACACGACCTAGTTTGACTCGAATCATGTATCACTTAGATGACTAGAGGGATGTCTATCTGAGTGGGAGTTCATTAAATGATCAGATGAACTACATTATCATGAACATAGTCAAAAGGACTTTGCAAATTATGTCATAGCTTACGCTTTAGTTCTACTGTTTAAGATATGTTCCTAGAGAAAATTTAGTTGAAAGTTGATAGTAGCAATTATGCGGACTGGGTCCGTGAACTGAGGATTGTCCTCATTACTGCACAGAAGGCTTATGTCCTTAATGCACCGCTCGGTGTGCTGAACCTCAGCGTCGTCTGTAGATGTTACGAAACATCTGACATACACGTTTTGATGACTACGTGATAGTTCAGTGCGTAATGCTAACGGTTTAGAATTGTGGCACCAAAGACGGTTTTGAAACGTCGCAGAACATATGAGATGTTCCGAAGACTGAAATTGGGATTTCAGACTAGTGCCCACATCAAGAGGTATGAGACCTCTGACAAGTTTCTTAGGCCTGCAGACTAAGGGAGAAAAGCTCAATCGTTGAGCATGTGCTCAGATTGTCTGAGTGCCACAATCGCTTGAATCGAGTGGGAGTTAATCTTCCAGATGAGATAGTGATGCTTCTCCATAGTCACTGCCACCAAGCTATTAGAGCTTCGTGATGAACTATAACATATCAGGGATGGACATGATGATCCTTGAGCAACTCGCGATGTTTGACACCGCGAAAAGTAGAAATCAAGAAGGAGCATCAATTGTTGATGGTTAGTAAAACCACTAGTTTCTAGAAGGGCAAGGGCAAAAGGGATACTTCATGAAACAGCAAATCAGTTGCTGATCTAGTGAAGAAACCCAAGGTTGAACCCAAACCCGAGACTAAGTGCTTCTGAAATGAGGGGAACGGTCACTGAAGCAGAACTACCCTAGATACTCGGTAGATGAGAAGGCAGGCAAGGTCGACAGAAGTATATTGGATATACATTATATGAATGTGTACTTCACTAGTACTCCTAGCAACACCAGGGTATTAGATACCGGTTCAGTTGCTAAGTGTTAGTAAACTCGAAATAAAAGCTGCGGAATAAACGGAGACTAGCTAAAGGTGAGATGACGATATGTGTTGGAAATGTTTCCAAGGTTGATGTGATCAAGCATCGCATGCTCCCTCTACCATCGAGTTTGGTGTTTGCGTTGAGCATAAACATGATTGGATTATGTTTATCGCAATACGGTTATTCATTTAAGGAGAATAATGGTTACTCTGTTTATTTGAATAAATACCTTCAATGGTCTTGCACCTAAAATGAATCTCGATCGTAGTGATACACATGTTCATGCCAAAAGTAATGATAGTACCACATACTTGTGGCACTGCTATTTGAGTCATACTGGGATAAAACGCATGAAGAAGCTCCATGTAGATGGATCTTTGGACTCACTCATTTTTGAAAGGATTGAGACATGCGAACCATGTCTATTGGTATATATGCATGAAGAAACTCCATACAGATGGATCGTTTGGACTCACTTGATTTTGAATCACTTGAGACATGCAAATCATACCACATGGGCAAGATGACTGAAAAGCCTCGTTTTCAGTAAGATGAAACAAGAGAGCAACTTGTTGGAAGTAATACATTTGATGTGTGCAGTCCAATGAGTGCTGAGGCATGCAGTGGATATCGTTATGTTCTTACTTCACAGATGATTTGAGTAGATGCTGAGTGTATTTACTTGATGAAACACAAGTCTGAATTATTGAAGGGTTCAAGTAATTTCAGAGTGAAGTTGAAGATCGTCGTGACAAGAGGATAAAATGTCTGTGATATGATCATAGAGATGAGTATCTGAGTTACGAGTTTGTCACACAATTAAGACATTGTGGATAGTGTTACACAATTAATACCGCCTGGAACACCACAGTGTGATGGTGTGTCCGAACATCATAACTGCACCCTATTGGATATGGTGCATACCATGATGTCTCTTATCGAATTACCACTATCGTTCATGGGTTAGGCATTAGAGACAACCGCATTCACTTTAAATAGGGCACCACGCAATTCCGTTGAGACGGCACCGTTTAGAGAAACCTAAGTTGTCGTTTCTTAAAAGTTTGGGGCTGCGATGCTTATGTGAAAAAGTTTCAGGCTGATAAGCTCGAACCCAAAGCGGATAAATGCATCTTCATAGAATACCCAAGACAGTTGGGCATACCTCCTATTTCAGATCTGGAAGCAAAAGTAATTGCTTCTAGAAACGAGTCCTTTCTCGAGGAAAAGTTTCTCTCGAAAGAATTGACTGGGAGGATGGTGGAGACTTGATAAGGTTATTGAACCGTCACTTCAACTAGTGTGTAGCAGGGCACAGGAAGTTGTTCTTGTGGCACCTACACCAATTGAAGTGGAAGCTTATGATAGTGATAATGAAACTTCGGATCAAGTCACTACCAAACCTCGTAGGACGACGAGGATGCGTACTACTTCAGAGTAATGCGTGATCCTGTCTTGGAAGTCATGTTGCTAGACAACAATGAACCTACGAGCTATGGAGAAGCGAGGGTGGGCCCATATTCTGACAAATGGTTAAAAGCCATGAAATCCGAGATAAATGGATCTTTTAGAAGAAGACGGACGTGGACGGTAATGTTACCGTCTATGAAGCTCGACTTGTGGCAAAGAGTATTTTCACAGGTTCAAGGAGTTGACTACGATGAGATTTTCTCATCCGTAGCGATGCTTAAGTCCGTCGGAATCATGTTAGCATTAGCTGCATTTACGAAATTTGGCAAATGGATGTCAAAACAAGTTTCCTTACCAGTTTTCGTAAGGAAAGGTTGTATGTGATACAATCAGAAAGGTTTCGTCGATCCTAAGGATGCTAAAAGGTATGCTAGCTCCAGCGATCCTTCCATGGATTAGAGCAAGCATCTCGGAGTCAGAATATACACTTTGATGGAGTGATCAAAGTTTTTGGGTTTATACAAAGTTTGTTAGAAACTTGTATTTACAATAAAGTGAGTGGGAGCACTACAACATTTCTGATAAGTATATGTGAATGACATATTGTTGATCCGAAATGATGTAATTTTTTTGGAAAGCATAAAGGGTTGTTTGAAAGGAGTTTTTCAAAGGAAGACCTGGATAAAGTTGCTTACATATTGGGCATCAAGATCTATAGAGATAGATCAAGACGCCCGATGATACTTTCAAAGAACGCACACCTTGACATTATTTTGAAAGAGTTCAAAATAGATCAGCAAAGAAGGAGTTCTTGGCTGTGTTACAAGGTGTGAGTATTGAGTAAGACTCAAGACCTGACCACAGCAGAAGAGAGAGAAAGGACGAAGGTCGTCCCCTATGCTTTAGACGTAGGCTCTACAGTATGCTATGCTGTGTACCGTACATGAAGTGTGCCTTGCCGTGAGTTAGTCAAGGGGTACAATAGTGATCCGGGAATGGATCACATGACAGCGGTCGAACTTATCCTTAGTATCTACTGGACTAAGGAATTTTCTCGATTATGGAGGTGGAAAAGGAGTTCGTCGTAAAGGGTTACGTCGATGCAAACTTTGACACTAATCCGGATGACTCTGAGTAGTAAACCGGATTCGTATAGTAGAGCAGTTATTTGGAATAGCTCCAAGTAGTGCGTGGTAGCTGCATCTACAAGATGACATAGATATTCGTAAAGCACACACGGATCTGAAAGGTTCAGACCCGTTGACTAATAACCTCTCTCGCAAGCGAGATATGAACAAACCCCATGGGTGTTGGATTCATTACAATCACATGGTGATGTGAACTAGATTATTGACTCTAGTAAACTCTTGGGTATTAATCACATGGCGATGTGAACTAGATTATTGACTCTAGTGCAAGTGGGAGACTGTTAGAAATATGCCCTAGAGGCAATAATAAATTGGTTATTATTATATTTCCTTGTTCATGATAATCGTTTATTATCCATGCTAAAATTGTATTGATAGGAAACTCAGATACATGTGTGGATACATAGACAACACCATGTCCCTAGTAAGCCTCTAGTTGACTAGCTCGTTGATCAATAGATGGTTACGGTTTCCTGACCATGGACATTGGATGTCGTTGATAACGGGATCACATCATTAGGAGAATGATGTGATGGACAAGACCCAATCCTAAGCCTAGCACAAGATCGTGTAGTTCGTTTGCTCAGAGCTTTTCTAATGTCAAGTATCATTTCCTTAGACCATGAGATTGTGCAACTCCCGGATACCGTAGGAATGATTTGGGTGTACCAAACGTCACAACGTAACTGGGTGACTATAAAGGTGCACTACAGGTATCTCCGAAAGTGTCTGTTGGGTTGGCACGAATCGAGACTGGGATTTGTCACTCCGTGTAAACGGAGAGGTATCTCTGGGCCCACTCGGTAGGACATCATCATAATGTGCACAATGTGACCAAGGAGTTGATCACGGGATGATGTGAGTTACGGAACGAGTAAAGAGACTTGCCGGTAACGAGATTGAACAAGGTATCGGGATACCGACGATCGAATCTCGGGCAAGTAACATACCGATGGACAAAGGGAATTGCTTACGGGATTGATTGAATCCCCGACATCGTGGTTCATCCGATGAGATCATCGTGGAACATGTGGGAGCCAACATGGGTATCCAGATCCCGATGTTGGTTATTGGCCGGAGAACGTCTCGGTCATGTCTGCATGGTTCCTGAACCCGTAGGGTCTACATGCTTAAGGTTCGATGACGCTAGGGTTATAGGGAATAGATATACGTGGTTACCGAATGTTGTTCGGAGTCTCGGATGAGATCCCGGACGTCACGAGGAGTTCCGGAATGGTCCGGAGGTAAAGATTTATATATAGGAAGCATGGTTTTGGCCACCGGAAGTGTTCCGGGCATCACCGGTAGTGTACCGGGACCACCGGAGGGGTCCGGGGGTCCACCGGGAGGGGCCACGGGCCCCGGAGGCATACATGGGCCAAGTGTGAGAAGGGACCAGCCCCTAGATGGGCTGGGGCGCCTCCCCACCAAGGCCCATGCGCCTAGAGAGAAGAGGGGGCAAACCCTAGGGAAGATGGGCCCTAAAGGCCCATGCCTGGTGCGCCTCCCTCTCCCCCCCACTTGGCCGCCACCCCAGATGGGGATTGGGGCTGCCGCCACCCCTAGGGAGGGAACCCTAGGTGGGGGCGCAGCCCTCCCTCTCCCCCTATATATAGTGGGGGCAAAGGGGCAGCCCAATGCACGAAGTTCTTCTTCTCTTGGCGCAGACCTACCCCTCTTCCTCCTCCTCTCCCGCGGTGCTTGGCGAAGCCCTGCAGGATTGCCACGCTCCTCCACCACCACCACGCCGTCGTGCTGCTGCTGGACGGAGTCTTCCCCAACCTCTCCCTCTCTCCTTGCTGGATCAAGGCGTGGGAGACGTCACCGGGCTGCACGTGTGTTGAACGCGGAGGCGCCGTGGTTCGGCGCTTAGATCGGAACCAACCGCGATCTGAATCGCTACGAGTACGACTCCTTCATCCACGTTCTTGCAACGCTTCCGCATCGCGATCTACAATGGTATGTAGATGCACCCCCCTTCCCCTCGTTGCTAGATTACTCCATAGATTGATCTTGGTGATGCGTAGAAAATTTTGAATTTCTGCTACGTTCCCCAACAGCTTCAACAATCTATTGCTTGTTTTGGCTATCATCGCTATTATGTTATTCATGTTGTATCCACTGTTTTTTGGATTTAACTTAATGGGAAATTCCTCAAATATTCAAAAGTCTTCATGTAGACTTGCAGGCTCGGTGGAGTGGTGATTGCCAGGGGCGATGAGTAGCAACGAGAGCGGGGGTGTCGATTGGGATGGAGATACATGTGAGGAACCATGAAAATAAATGAGGGGGCGGTAAGGAGATTGTGCGTTTGGGATTATTGAGGGAATCCCACCTCATGCAAATAATGGTTGTGTTAAAGTCCCTTAGGAGCTCGGGAATAACCTTCTAATTTTAACAAGATAGGCAATGGCGCGAGCAACTACTCATATCTAAGTTTGTCATATCGCCACAGTCCCCTTTGATAGAAAAATTATCATGGATAAGGGGGGGCTTTGTTTAGCGGATTTACGTGTGATGGTGGCTAGTGGCATGTGTGTTTTCCTCTACGACATATATGGCCCTGTTGGGTTTTGTGTTTAATGACAAAAGGATTATGGAACTAATTATATTCATGAGTATGCACATAGGTATTAAGTCTGATGAAAATGTAAAGGTAGTCGGGAAGCCCTCGAACAAAAAGAAAAAAGAGGACGACATTATTTCGTACGTAAGCATAGTATTATGAAGGGGTCCCCGGAGCATAAAGTGTGAGAATCAATGACCTATGAGATCCTCGGTACACACCAACATCAAGAAAGAAAGCCCTAAAAGCACCCTTAAAATGCCTGGTTTGTCGCCCCTATTGTGACTTGGAGTTTGTCTGATACCTCCAAATGAACTCCACACGAGGTGGTAGGTTTCTAGCCTAGCGTGAAAAGCATCGTGAGTCAGCCCGGAACTTCAGATGAAACCGAAGCATCCAGCAGTGCGCGTAAGTGCACAATTGTTCACCAAGCCAAAGCTGATTACACATTGAGATAAACATGAATCTTGTTACTATTGGGATTGTAGGGATCCCTACGGTTGAAGTCACCCAGAAGTTTCCAAAGTTGTGGATTATCTCTAGGTAGTTTTTGAAGGCCCAAAGTTAGTCTTAAGATTTACCCACAGTGGTCTAGCTTGAGCTTTGGCCAAAAGAAAGCTAGGTCTTCATGACTGTTGGGTATCTTCGTCATCTCCAATGGAGATTAGAGTTATTTATGCCTCGATTCCACCCTCACAAAACACTTGAACTTCGAGATAAATCGCCTTGTGTGATGTGATCCCATTTCGGTTATTTGTGCTTAATTTAATCAATGAACAAGTTTAAATTTGTAGGCACATATTCACCCCCTCCTCCCATATGTTCGATATCTTTGATATTCGAATTAGTATTAGAGTCAAGGACTCTTGTGGTAGGCCTCACCGCCTACAGAGTGAAGATGACGGTGGATGGAGGGGAAGCTTGAGGAGTTGGAGCGAAAATCATTGACTCGATTAAAACTAAGCCCATAGAGTCGACATCCACCTCGGAGCATACCGGTGCTGCAGGGTCACCCATGTATTACAGTAGGATGGCACTCAATTATGATGCTTCTTTTCAAAACTTGCATATAGCTAGTTGTGGCCCTGCACCTATGCCTCATGGTACTCGATATCCTAATTTGAAAACACTAATGAGGATACATTTGTGTGGTGCTAACATTTTGCTATAGGAGATTACAATAGTAGGGTGTAATTTAGTTCATCCAAGGAATCTCACTCCGGTGCTCATAAGAGATCGAAAATTCAACATTCAAGCACCCGATATGCTACTCAAGGACATATCCAATCTTCAACCAGATTTTGTCTTCTCCTTAATATCTCTAGATTCGCGTCCATTAAACCGCCAAGGGAGCATGGTATGCTCTGGAACTTACGCATGAAGGCAACTCAAGCATCAAGTCCTCCAACCTATCAATCTTGAAGCATGAAATGGACTTTTTTGCCATGGTCAATGGTGAATCACTTCAAGAGCCACACACTAGAATCAATGGCTTGACTTTTGGTTGAAAGGATTCAATTGTGAGTGAGTGGAAATATCTTTGTTCCGAAGAAGTTGCTTTGGTTAATCATGCCAACCAATTCAAGCATGGTCTTCCAGATCAAACAACGACCACAATACAAGATACTCACTCTCGATGATGTTCCCGCTATGTTTGTCACACGTGAGTCGGGTGAACATGGAAAGAACCACCAAGAAGATGTGTGAAAATGTTTAAGGCACGAAAAAAAGACCAATCTTGCACTCAAAGCCAATACAATGCAAGTTCAACAATCAACTGAAGAAGAAGAGAGCTAGATAGTGAACGCACCAAGTTGTTCCAACAAGAAATCAATGAAATCACTCTCTTAGAAGGAAGTACGAAAAAATGGCAAGAAGAAAAGTTAAGGGAGTAGAAGCTACTCTGACGAGAACATGAATTTAACCAAGAGGTATTGCTACATTATGGCGATCCGTATCACTCCGAGTTGGTTTGGAAAAATTGGAAAATCTTCGGAAGGACAAGCACATTGTTGAACTAACCGATGTTACGTTTGATAATAATAGAATTTGTAGTGCATATCTCACCGGGAAACAATTTGGAAAGCCTTATCCAACCAAGAGCAACATTTCCACTATGAGACCGTTGGGAACCCCTTCACATGGATCATTTTGGTACACATCGTATCAAATCATCAGTGATAACAAATAGTCATGTAATTGCGGATGATTAATTTTGTTGCACTTAGGTGTATTTTTTTAGAAAAAGAGTGATACCCAAGACATCTTCAAGACATTTGCAATGAGCTCAATGCGAACTCAATTTGGTCATTTTGGCAATTAGGGTCGATAATATAACCGAGTTGAAGAACACACATGCACGAGAATTTTTGGAAGATGGGATCAAACATGAAATTGTATATTCCCCTCAACTAAAATATAGTGTTGCTAAAAGAAGAACCGGACACTCACAGAGACGGGCAAAACAATGTTGAACGAGTACAAAACCCCAATTATCTTCTACGCTGAAGTTGTCAACACCACGTGTCATGTAACGTACAATCTTTACCCCCGCATGATCTCAAACAAGATACCATATGAGCTACTTACGAAAAATAAGCCTAACATCTACTACTTTTGGATATTTGTTAGCAAGTGTTTCATGATCAACAAAAAGTGTCTCAATTTTAACCTAAAATTATTAAAGGATATCTTGTTTGTTTGGAGTGAATTCACACTCATATAGAGTCTTCCACCAGTTGTCCAAGGTTGAAAAAGAACACGAAGTCATCAAGATCAGCGGTGTTTCCATGAATTTTCAGGCAACTGCGGTATATGCATTATCTTAATAAAAAGGTTAAAAGTTAGGGCAACAGTAGAGAAAATAGATGCTATAAGATGACAGTAATATAGAGGTAAAAGAGCATTATGCCTAATTATTCGGCACGAAGGATCTCTGGACACACTGTAATAAACGAACCATAGAAAAGTACATTGCTTGGTCAGCACCATATAAAAAATCAATTAACATGGGACAGATCAAAATGCATTCCCACGATGAATTAAAATAGTTTATCACAAGGAAATCATAGGCTGCCATGAACAGAAGCTGATATGGAAGTCACATGGCGCGGCACAGTGCGATTCTGGTTTTTCTAAAGCGCCAGCACATGCCGCGTAATTAAGCTTAGCGGACAGACAGATCAATCAACCCGCTATCAAGCCGGGGCAGAGCGGGAAATTTATTGGGCGAACCGAGCCAGGACTTGGCATCAATAATGTGCATTTTGTTAAGGAGGGAAAATGGAGATCCGGTTGCAGCATGGTGGATTGGTTCAGGCCAGCTAGTTATAGCTGCAGCAGCAAGTGCCTGAGTGGACGATCTGAGGCGAGGAGCTAGGCGTGGGCTTTAGAGCATGTTGCATCTTTGGGGAAAGCAATTGACTTTGGCATGTAGAGACAGAACAAAATCAGAAGGCGAATATTGCATCGTGTACCTCGGCGTCAAAAGATGATCAAAAGCATAAACCAGCTGCCTGATCGAGTGCACGCACGGATGTGTGCAGGTGCAGCCCTTGAGCATATCGAGAGGATTTGTCCTTATGATCTACTCCCTCCATTTCTAAATATTAGTCTTTTTAGATATTTCAATAGACTATATATAGATGAATATAAACTATTTTAGAGTGTAGATTCATTTATTTTGCTCCGTATGTAGTTCATATTGAAATCTCTAAAAAGACTTATATTTAGGAATAGCATGGAGGCACCATAGCAGCAACAAATTATGTATCTGGACTAGATGCATGCATGCATGCATAGAGTCTTCTGCGAGTGCATTTTGGGACCGATCGAGCTCCAGTTGTAATTTGTAAATGATCAGTTCAGCCAGCCAGAGAAGAGGAAGCGAATCAAGATTATAGGCATGCTCGTGCAAAGTCCACCGAGAAAGAAAGAAAGAAAGAAAGGAGGGCGGCAGCTTTGGCCGTGCGGGTAAATGCATTAAGTTATACAATGGCTGCTGATGCAGCGCAGGGTCAAATAATAGTGCGTTGGTGGCTTTTGGTGCTAATTGGGAGTTGGATGGAACAGCTCATCTGCAAATTTGATCTGCGACGACAGGATCAGAGATCGATCGATCGGGCTTTTTGAATCTCATTCATGCTCAATAAACAAAAGGGGTAGCACGTAAAGCGAACCAGCGTACGCCAATCCACCATCATCTTCTAGCTGAAATGAAATTATAATATCAGATGTGGTACATAAATTAACTGATCCTGCACCTGCACTGCACAGCACCCACCGGCCAAGCCAATTATCGTGGTGTGGCTAATTAAGCAGACGGACGCACGACGCCATGGGGCTGAGCTGCCGCTACCCTCTGAATAAATCCTAGCGCTGCATGCCTGCATCACATCACATCTGGAAAAAGGGTACATGGCATGCAATGCAATCTGCAATGGCTGCCGCTTTTCTGAAGGGATGCTGTGCTGAACTGAACTCCGAGTGAAGATGGATGTATGCACGTACCGCCGGTGCGGCTTGTGGCTGAACTCGCTCCGGGAGGCATCCGAATTTACATAACTGGAACACAGCCGCAGCCAGCAGCTGGATCTGGGCTGGAGGATGGAAGGAATCTGAGATGACTGCAGGCACCGAATGCTCATTCCGCGCACTGCACGAGTGCATTCTAGGAGTGCTGGTTCTGTGCAGAATCAAGCATGTTGTACTCCTCCTCGAATGTCATTCAGAATGGCAAGAGCAGGATTTCGATCTGAGGAAAGATGACCGATCGATCGATCAGGAGCCGTGCAGTAAACCGTCCAATCAAAGATCTGTGCCGTGCAGTTAAAAAAATAAAAGGATCGGTGCTGTGCATCAGTGGAGTGATCTGAAGCATCTGCTATACAGTTGAGTTTAGGGTTTGGACAGAGAGCGCGTGAGCTGTGTCTACCCGCCCCCCGAGAAGGGCCGTGTAATTGTAAGATAAACAGTGGCGCCCCTGATTAAACTAGTGTCAGCGCCAGGAATCCCAATGCCTTGACTGACAGAGAGAGCGTGAGGGCGGCCGACCAGGCGCAATAAAAGATGTGGGAAGAAACAAAAACAAAGAACCTTTCTCCCTCGTCCCTCCCCGCCCGCTCTTGTTTACTCTACTGCGCTGCTGCGCCCCGTCTTCAACCATGCTAAACTAAACTAATTCCGCATCGGCATCGGCATCGGCGATGCAATGGTGGATGGGTTTGATTTTGAACCGGGCTTTTCGAACGGGCAGCGCCAGCCAGCGGGCAGAGCTGGCTGCTGCTGCCGCTGCATCTGCGCCGCGACAGGCTCAAAAGATTCGCGAATGGCCGCCATGCCCCGATGCCCGCGTCGCGCACCACCCAAGAGAGAGACGGATACAACCAAACAAGAGGAGGGAGAAACGTAGAACCACCAGTAAACTAAACGCCGACGTGGCCAGTGAGGCTTAGGAGATGTGCAAGCACGTTAAGGGAGGTCTAGCGTGTAGTAAGTATACTACTCGCTCTTCCACAGGCCACGGGTCTGCGCTCGTCTTTGCGCAGCTTTGGAATCGTCAATGGCCTTGCCATGGCGAATAGTCAAGACATGTACTAGTTTATGTCCTGGGACTAGGAGGGAAGGAAGGCGGAGCAGCTTTGCTTCCCGGTTCCAACGTTCGTATCGCACGTACCGCTTCTCTCGGATCGGCGGATCCTAGCTCTGCATCAGCAGCACCCGGCCCTCTGATCCTCTCTTTCCCAGGGCAAAAAATCATTGGGTTGGGTTGGGTCTCAGCTCAAAATCTGAAATGTCCTTTGCGTCCACCAGGGGGAAAGATGGAGCATGCAGCCTTGCTAGGTTAAGTCGTTTCTCCTGGTTAGGATCCTATTTTGAGGGAACAGTCTCGCTAAGTCTCAGTCGAGTGAGACTTAACCAAGTCTCAATTGATACTATATTTGTGAGATCTTATATTAAGATCCATGCAATTTGTTTTTCAGTTTCTCTTTTTTTTTTCTCTCTTACAGACGCGGTACAGGAGCTCAAGGAGCTGTTTGACTCCCCATTGCGCGAGCAACATGTCCGTGTGATAGCAGCCATATTTGGCAAGACTGTGCCACCACGGTGCGAGCTTCAGGAGGCTCGGGAGGTTGCTCGTGAGGCCATCTAGGTGGTGGCTAGCGGTGTTGATGGTGTTGATTCCTTCCCATGGATATAAATCCTTAGATCTTGTGTTGGAACGTTCGCGGGTTGAACAACCCTGCGAAGAGGAAGGCGGTGAGAGTGTTTGTCACTTCCACCAAGACTAACTTAGTTTGCTTTCAGGAGACCAAAATGTCTATAGTCGATGAATTCGTGGTAATGCAATGTTTGGGCCTTCTTTGGATGGTTATTTACTTGCCGGCGGTGGAGACTAGAGGTGGTATCCTAATTGTGTGGGATACTACGGTGTTGGAGGTTTCTGATGTGTTCTGTGATCTTAATTCTCTCTCGGGTAGGGTGGTGACTAAACTAGGCACGCAATGGTGGATCACGTCTGTTTACGGACTGCAAGGTGATGATGAGAAAATTGAGTTTCTTGAGGAGTTAAGTATGAGGCGCCTCACTTGTCCGGGGCCATGGCTACTACTTGGGGATTACAAGATGATTTTAAGAGTTTCGGAGAAGAACAATGCAACCACAACATCATGAACCGCTTCAGATGGTTTGTTGATGATCATGAGCTTAAGGAGCTCTACATGCATGGGAGGCTTTTCATGTGGTCGAATAAGCGAGAGGTGCCCACCCTTACCAAGATCGATAGGATCTTGGTGTCTATGGACTAGGATCTACAGCACACGGACTACTTATTACAGGCCCTATCCACGTCGGTATCTGATCATGCACCATTATACCTCTCCACGAGTGCGCGCTTTGGATCTAAGAAGAGGTTTAGATTTGAGAGCTTCTGGACAAAACTGGAGGGCTTCGAGGAGGCTGTTAGAGATGTGTGGGTATGCGATCACTCCATAGTATACCCATTTGCGTGACTAGATGAGCTATTTTGGAGCACAACTAGGGCCCTGCAATCTTGGGGTCAGAGAAAACAGGGAATGTAAAGCTACAAATGGTTGTGGCTAATCTCACTATTGACAGACTGGATTAGGCCCAGGAGGTTCGAGGGTTGACGTTGGAAGAGGCTTGCTGAGAAAAACCCTAAAAGTTTCCTTGCTAGGCCTTGCTTCACTAGAGCGTACAATAGCGAGACAACGGTCGAGGATCAGATGGCTTAAGGTTGGAGATGCCAACACCTAGTTATTCATGGCCATGCTAATGGCAGGCACACCAAGAATTTCATAACACACATCAGGCACGGAGATCGGATTGTCACCCAACAATAGGAATAGGAGAAAGCTTTTTCTCATGCTTATGAAAATATCCTGGGCCATGCCCATGCGAGAGAGGCAACCCTTGATTTGTCTGGTATTGGGATGGATCCTATGCAGTTGCAGGAGCTTGAGGAGATATTCACGGAGTTGGAAGTATGGAAGTGAAGGAAATATGCCCTAGAGGCAATAATAAAATTATTATTTATATTTCCTTATATCATGATAAATGTTTATTATTCATGCTAGAATTGTATTAACTGGAAACTTAGTACATGTGTGAATACATAGACAAACAGAGTGTCCCTAGTATGCCTCTACTTGACTAGCTGGTTAATCAAAGATGGTTAAGTTTCCTGACCATAGACATGTGTTGTCATTTGATCAATAGGATCACATCATTAGAGAATGATGTGATGGACAAGACCCATCCGCTAGCTTAGCATAATGATCGTTTAGTTTTATTGCTATTGCTTTCTTCATGACTTATACATATTCCTCTGACTATGAGATTATGCAACCCCCGAATACCAGAGGAACACCTTGTGTTCTATCAAACGTCACAACGTAACTGAGTGATTATAAAGATGCTCTACATGTGTCTCCGATGGTGTTTGTTGAGTTGGCATTGATCAAGATTAGGATTTGTCACTCCGTGTATCGGAGAGGTATCTCTGGGCCCTCTCGGTAATGCACATCACTATGAGCCTTGCAAGCAATGTGACTAATGAGTTAGTTACGGGATAATGCATTACAGAACGAGTAAAGAGACTTGCCGGTAACGAGATTGAACTAGGTATGAGGATACCGACGATCGAATCTCGGACAAGTAACATACCGATGACAAAGGGAATGGCGTATGTTGTTATGTGGTTTGACCGATAAAGATCTTTGTAGAATATGTAGGAGCCAATATGAGCATCCAGGTTCCGCTATTGGTTATTGACCTGAGATGTGTCTCGGTCATGTCTACATAGTTCTCGAGCCCATAGGGTCCGCACGCTTAACGTTCGATGACGATTTGTATTATGAGTTATATGATTTGATGACCGAAATTTGTTCGGAGTCCCGGATGAGATCACAGACATGACTAGGAGTCTCGAAATGGTCGAGAGGTAAAGATTCATATATTGGAAGGTTGCATTCGGACATCCGAATGGTTCCGAGTGATTCGGGCATTTTTCCGGAGTACCGGGAGGTTACCGGAACCCCCCGGAAGAAGTATTGGGCCTATTGGGCCTTATTGGAGGAGAGGAGAGAGGCCACGTGAGAGGGGGGCGCCCCCCTTGCCCAAACCGAATTGGACTAGGGGAGGGGGCCGGCCCCCCCTCTTTCCTTTTCTCTCTCTCCCTTCCCCTTTTCCCTCTTCGGTGGAAGGAAGGAGGGGGGCTGAATCCTACTTGGACTAGGAGTCCAAGTAGGACTCCCCCTTATGGCGCGCCCCCTTAGGCCGGCCACCTATTCCTCCCCCTTTATATACGGAGGCGGGGGGGGGGGGCACCCCAAAGACACAACAGACATCTCTTAGCCGTGTGCGGTGCCCCCCTCCACAGTTTACCACCTCGGTCATATTGTCGTATTGCTTAGGTGAAGCCCTGCGCCGGTAACATCATCATCACCATCGCCATGCCGTCGTGTTGACGGAACTCTCCCTCGTCCTCAACTGGATCAAGAGCTCGAGGGACGTCATCGTGCTGAACGTGTGCTGAACACGGAGGTGCCGTACGTTCGGTGCTTGGATCGGTTGGATCGTGAAGACGTTCGACTACATCAACCGCGTTACTAAACGCTTCGGTCTACGAGGGTACGTGGACACACTCTCCCCTCTCGTTGCTATGCATCTCCTAGATAGATCTTGCGTGATCGTAGCAATTTTTTTGAAATACTGCGTTCCCCAACAGTTGAATCCGAGCCAGGTCTATGCGTAGATATTATATGCACGAGTAGAACACAATGAGTTGTGGGCAATAATAGTCATACTGCTTACCACCAACGTCTTACTTTGATTCGGCGGTATTGTTGGATGAAGCGGCCCGGACCGACATTACATGACCGCGTTCATGAGACTGGTTCTACCGATGTGCTTCGCACACAGGTTGATGGCGGGTGTCTGTTTCTCCAACTTTAGTTGAATCGAGTTTGACTACGGCCGGTCCTTGTTGAAGGTTAAAATAACACAACTGACGAAAAATCGTTGTAGTTTTGATGCGTAGGTAAGAACGGTTCTTGCTAGAAGCCCATAGCAGCCACGTAAAACTTGCAACAACAAAGTAGAGGACGTCTAACTTGTTTTTGTAGGGCATGTTGTGATGTGATATGGTCAAGACGTGATATGGTATAAATTGTTGTATGAGATGATCACGTTTTGTAAAAGTTATCGGCAACTGGCAGGAGCCTTATGGTTGTCGCTTTATTGTATGAAATGCAATCGCCATGTAATTGCTTTACTTTATCACTAAGCGGTAGCGATAGTCGTAGAAGCACTAGTTGGCGAGACGACAACGATGCTACGATGGAGATCAAGGTGTCAAGCCGGTGACGATGGAGATCATGACAGTGCTTTGGAGATGGAGATCAAAGGCACAAGATGATGATGGCCATATCATGTCACATATTTTGATTACATGTGATGTTTATGCATCTTATTTTGCTTAGTACATCGGTAGCATTATAAGATGATCTCTCGCTAAATTTCAAGGTATAAGTGTTCTCCCTGAGTATGCATCGTTGCTACAGTTCGTCGTGCCGAGACACCACGTGATGATCGGGTGTGATAAGCTCTACGTTCACATACAACGGGTGCAAGCCAGTTTTGCACGTGCAGAATACTCGGGTTAAACTTGACGAGCCTAGTATATGCACATATGGGCTCGGAACACTGAGACCGAAAGGTCGAACGTGAATCATATAGTAGATATGATCAACATAGTGATGTTCATCATTGAAAACTACTCCATCTCACGTGATGATCGGACATGGTTTAGTTGATATGGATCACGTGATCATTTAGATGACTAGAGGGATGTCTATCTAAGTGGGAGTTCTTAAGTAATATGATTAATTGAACTTTAATTTATCATGAACTTAGTACCTAATAGTATTTGCATGTCTATGTTGTTGTAGATCAATGACCCGTGCTACCGTTCCCTTGAATTTTAATGCGTTCCAAGAGAAAGCTAAGTTGAAAGATGATGGTAGCAACTACACGGACTGGATCCGTAACTTGAGGATTATCCTCATTGCTGCACAGAAGAATTACGTCCTAGAAGCACCGCTAGGTGCAAGACCCGCTGCAGGAGCAACTCCGGATGTTGTGAACGTCTGGTAGAGCAAAGCTGATGACTACTCGATAGTTCAGTGTGCCATGCTTTACGGCTTAGAATCGGGACTTCAACGACGTTTTGAACGTCATGGAGCATATGAGATGTTCCAGGAGTTGAAGTTAATATTTCAAGCAAATGCCCGGATTGAGAGATATGAAGTCTCCAATAAGTTCTACAGCTGCAAAATGGAGGAGAATAGTTCTGTCAGTGAACATATACTCAGAATGTCTGGGTAACACAACCACTTGACTCAACTGGGAGTTAATCTTCCTGATGATAGTGTCATTGACATAGTTCTTCAATCACTTCCACCAAGCTACAAAAGCTTCATGATGAACTATAATATGAAGGGATGGATAAAACAATTCCTGAGCTCTTCGCGATGCTAAAGGCTGCGGAGGTAGAAATCAAGAAGGAGCATCAAGTGTTGATGGTTAACAAGACCACTAGTTTCAAGAAAAAGGGCAAAGGGAAGAAGGGGAACTTCAAGAAGAACGACAAGCAAGTTGCTGCTCAAGTGAAGAAACCCAAGTCTGGACCTAAGCCTGAGACTGAGTGCTTCTACTGCAAAGGGACTGGTCACTGGAAGCAGAACTGCCCCAAGTATTTGGCGGATAAGAAGGATGGCAAAGTGAAAGGTATATTTGATATACATGTTATTGATGTGTACCTTACTAATGCTCGTAGTAGGGCCTGGGTATTTGATAATGGCTCTATTGCTCATATTTGCAACTCGAAATAGGGGCTACGGATTACACGAAGATTGGCTAAGGATGAGGTGACGATGCGCGTGAGAAATGGTTCCAAAGTCGATATGATCGCCGTCGGCACGCTACCTCTACATCTACCGTCGGGAATAGTTTTAGACCTGAATAATTGGTATTTGGTGGCAACGTTAAGCATGAACATTATATCTGGATCTTGTTTGATGCAAGACGGTTATTCATTTAAATCATAGAATAATGGTTGTTCTATTTATATGAGTAATATTTTTTATGGTCATGCACCCTTGAAGAGTGGTCTATGTTTGTTGAATCTCGATTATAGTGATACACATATTCATAATATTGAAGCCAAAAGATGCAAGGTTAACAATGATAGTGCAACTTATTTGTGGCATTGCCGTTTAGGTCATATTGGTGTAAAGCGCATGAAGAAACTCCATGCTGATGTGCTTTTGGAATCACTTGATTATGAATCACTTGATGCTTGCGAACCATGCCTCATGGGCAAGATGACTAAAACTCCGTTCTCCGGAACAATGGAGTGAGCAACTGACTTATTGGAAATAATACATACTGATGTATGCGGTCCAATGAGTGTTGAGGCTCGCGACGGGTATCGTTATTTTCTGACCTTCACAGATGATTTGAGCAGATATGGGTATATCTACTTAATGAAACATAAGTCTGAAACACGTGAAAAGTTCAAAGAATCTCAGTGTGAAGTGGAAAATCATCGTAACAAGAAAATAAAGTTTCTACGATCTGATCGTGGAGGAGAATATTTGAGTTATGAGTTTGGTCTTCATTTGAAACAATGTGGAATAGTTTCGGAACTCACGCCACCTGGAACACCATAGCGTAATGGTGTGTCCGAACATCGTAACTGTACTTTATTAGATATGGTGCGATCTATAATGTCTCTTACTGATTTACCGCTATCATTTTGAGGTTATGCTTTAGAGACGGCTGCATTCACGTTAAATAGGGCACCATCTAAATCCGTTGAGATGACACCATATGAACTGTGGTTTGGCAAGAAACCTAAGCTGTCGTTTCTTAAAGTTGGAGTTGCGATGCTTATGTGAAAAAGCTTCAACCTGGTAAGCTCGAACCCAAATCGGAGAAATGTGTCTTTATAGGATACCCAAAGGAGACTGTTGGGTACACCTTCTATCACAGATCCGAAGGCAAGATATTCTTTGCTAAGAATGGATCCTTTCTAGAGAAGGAGTTTCTCTCGAAAGAAGTGAGTGGGAGGAAAGTAGAACTTGATGAGGTAATTGTACCTTCTCCCGAATTGGAAAGTAGTTCATCACAGAAATCAGTTCCAGTGATTCCTACACCAATCAATGAGGAAGCTAATGATGATGATCATGAAACTTCAGATCAAGTTACTACCGAACCTCGTAGGTCAACCAGAGTACGATCCGCACCAGAATGGTATGGTAATCCTGTTCTGGAGGTCATGTTACTTGACCATGACGAACCTACAAACTATGAAGAAGCGATGATGAGCCCAGATTCCGCGAAATGGCTTGAGGCCATGAAATCTAAGATGGAATCCATGTATGAGAACAAAGTGTGGACTTTGGTTGACTTGCCCGATGATCGGCAAGCAATAGAGAATAAATGGATCTTCAATAAGAAGACTGACGCTGACGGTAATGTTACTGTCTACAAAGCTCGACTTGTTGCAAAAGGTTTTCGACAAGTTCAAGGAGTTGACTATGACGAGACTTTCTCACCCGTAGCGATCCTTAAGAGTTGTATATGATGCAACCAGAAGGTTTTGTCGATCCTAAAGGTGCTAACAAAGTGTGCAAGCTCCAGTAATCCATTTATGGACTGGTGCAAGCCTCTCGGAGTTGGAATATACGCTTTGATAGTGTGATCAAAGCATGTTTTATACAGACTTTTGGAGAAGCCTGTATTTACAAGAAAGTGAGTGGGAGCTCTGTAGCATTTCTAATATTATATGTGGATGACATATACATTGTTGATTGGAAATAATACAGAATTACTGGATAGCATAAAAGGATACTTGAATAAGAACTTTTCAATGAAAGACCCCGGGGAAGCTGCTTATATATTGGGCATCAAGATCTATAGAGATAGATCGAGACGCTTAATTGGACTTTCACGAAGAACATACCTTGATAAAGTTTTGAAGAAGTTCAAAATGGATCAGTCAAAGAAAGGGTTCTTGCCTGTGTTACAAGGTGTAAAACTGAGTCAGACTCAATGCCCGACCACTGCAGAAGATAGAGAGAAAATGAAAGTCATTCCCTATGCCTCAGCCATAGGTTCTATCATGTATGCAATGCTGTGTACCAGACCTGATGTGTGCCTTGCTATAAGTTTAGCAGGGAGGTACCAAAGCAATCCAGGAGTGGATCACTGGACAGCGATCAAGAACATCCTGAAATACCTGAAAAGGCCTAAGGATATGTTACTCATTTATGGAGTTGACAAAGAGCTCGTCGTAAATGGTTACGTCGATGCAAGATTTGACACTGATCCGGATGAGTCTAAGTCACAAACCGGATACATATTTGTATTGAATGGTGGAGCTGTCAGTTGGTGCAGTTCCAAGCAGAGCGTCGTGGCGGGATCTACGTGTGAAGCGGAGTACATAACTGCTTCGGAAGCAGCAAATGAAGGAGTCTGGATGAAGGAGTTCATATCCGATTTAGGTGTAATACCTAGTGCATCGGGTCCAATGAAAATCTTTTGTGACAATAGTGGAGCAATAGCCTTGGCGAAGGAATCCAGATTTCACAAGAGAACCAAACACATCAAGAGATGCTTCAATTCCATCAGCGATCAAGTCAAGGAGGGAGACATAGAGATTTACAAAATACATACGGATCTAAATGTTGTAGACCCGTTGACTAAGCCTCCCTCACGAGCAAAACATGATCAGCACCAAGACTCCATGGGTGTTAGAATCATTACTATGTAATCTAGATTATTGACTCTAGTGCAAGTGGGAGACTGAAGGAAATATGCCCTAGAGGCAATAATAAAGTTTTTACTTATATTTCCTTATATCATGATAAATGTTTATTATTCATGCTAGAATTGTATTAACCTGAAACTTAGTACATGTGTGAATACATAGACAAACAGAGTGTCCCTAGTATGCCTCTACTTGACTAGCTCGTTAATCAAAGATGGTTAAGTTTCCTAACCATAGACATGTGTTGTCATTTGATCAATGGGATCACATCATTAGAGAATGATGTGATGGACAAGACCCATCCGTTAGCTTAGCATAATGATCGTTTAGTTTTATTGCTATTGCTTTCTTCATGACTTATACATATTCCTCTGACTATGAGATTATGCAACCCCCCAATACCAGAGGAACACCCTATGTGCTATCAAACGCCACAACGTAACTGAGTGATTATAAAGATGCTCTATAGGTGTCTCCGATGGTGTTTGTTGAGTTGGCATACATCGAGATTAGGATTTGTCACTCCGTGTATCGGAGAGGTATCTCTGGGCCCTCTCGGTAATGCACATCACTATGAGCCTTGCAGGCAATGTGACTAATGAGTTAGTTACAGGATGATGCATTACAGAATGATTAAAGAGACTTGCCGGTAATGAGATTGAACTAGGTATGAGGATACCGACAATCGAATCTCGGACAAGTAACATACCGATGAAAAAGGGAATGACGTATGTTGTTATGCGGTTTGACCGATAAAGATCTTCGTAGAATATGTAGGAGCCAATATGAGCATCCAGGTTCCGCTATTGGTTATTGACCGGAGATGTGTCTCGGTCATGTATATATAGTTCTCGAACCCGTAGGGTCCGCACGCTTAACGTTCGATGACGATTTGTATTATGAGTTATGTGATTTGATGACCGAAGTTTGTTCGGAGTCCCAGATGAGATCACAGACATGACGAGGAGTCTCGAAATGGTCGAGAGGTAAAGATTCATATATTGGAAGGTTGCCTTCAGACATCGGAATGGTTCCGAGTGATTCGGGCATTTTTCCGGAGTACCGGGAGATTACCGGAACCCCCCGGGAGAAGTATTGGGCCTATTGGGCCTTATTGGAGGATATGAGAGAGGCCACGTGAGAGGGGCGCGCCCCCCTTGCCCAAACTGAATTGGACTAGGGGAGGGGCCCGGCCCCCCTTTTTCCATCTCCCTCTTTCTCCCTTCCCCTTTTCCCTCTCTGGTGGAAGGAAGGAGGGGGGGGGCAATCCTACTTGGACTAGGAGTCCAAGTAGGACTCCCCCTTATGGCACGGCCCCTTATATAGGCCGGCCACCTCCTGCCCCCCCTTTATATACGGAGGCGGGGGGGGGGGGCACCCCAAAGACACAACAGACATCTCTTAGCCGTGTGCGGTGCCCCCCTCCACAGTTTACCACCCCGGTCATATCGTCGTAGTGCTTAGGTGAAGCCCTGCGCCGGTAACATCATCATCATCGTCACCTCGCTGTCGTGCTGACGGAACTCTCCCTCATCCTCAACTGGATTAAGAGCTCGAGGGACGTCATCGTGCTGAACATGTGCTGAACACGCAGGTGCCGTACGTTCGGTGCTTGGATCAGTTGGATCATGAAGACGTTCGACTACATCAACCGCATTACTAAACTCTTCCGCATTCGGTCTAGGAGGGTATGTGGACACACTCTCCCCTCTCGTTGCTATGCATCTCCTAGATAGATCTTGCGTGATCGTAGGAAGTTTTTTGAAATACTACCTTCCCCAACAGGAAGGTCATCAAGGAGCTACCATCGGAGCGAGCCCCCGGCCCGGATGGGTTTACAGGCGTGTTCTACCAAAAGGCCCGACCCATTTATCAAGCAAGATGTGATGTCCTCTATAGTCAAGTTGTACATTGGAGATGGCTGGGGCTTTGCTAAACTGAACAAGGCGTTGATCGCATTGATTCCCAAAAGGGCTGATGCTGAAGAGATTGGAGACTTTCGCCCCATCAGTCTTTCCCATAGTTCCATCAAACTGTTTGCCAAGATGCTTCCAAACCGGGTGCGCAGGAACATGAAGCTGCTGGTTTAGGCCAACCAATCCGCGTTCATATGTGGACGGAACCTGCATGACAATTTCCTACTTGCCAGGAAAGTGGCCAGGAGATTACATGCTAAAAAAGAGGCAGTTCTACTTTTAAAGTTGGATGTTTCGAGGGCTTTTGACTCCCTATTATGGCCTTTCCTGTTCAAAGTCATGCAGACGAAAGGATTTGACCCTAAATTCTTGAGATGGGTGGCCATCTTGTTGCAAACATCCAGCACTAAAGTGGTTGTCAATGGATGCCCGGGGAGGAAGATTATGTTGGCGCAAGGGCTTCGACAGGGAGACCCGATCTCGCCCCTTTTATTTGTGCTGGCCATGGATTCTTTCACGGTGTTAATCAATAAGGCCATGGAGTGGATGTCCTGAGCTCGTTTACTACTGTCACGGCCACGCAGAGATTGTCTATATATGCAGATGATGTGGCCCTCTTCATCCGGCCCTCGGAGCAGGATTTAAGCTCTGTCACAGAAGCGCTACACTTGTTTGGTGTTGCTTCTGGGTTGCGAGTGAACTACGCTAAATCCATTGCCATTCCAATCTGAGGAACAACACAAGATCATGACAGAGTCAAGGACGCTCTCCTTTGCAGGATCGGCGAGTTCCCCTGCAAATACCTTGGGCTACAACTTGCAATCAAACAACTTACACGTGCGGAATGGCAACCGATGCTTGATCAAGTTCAAGTTTATATGTCGTAGTAGTTTAAGTTTGTAGTTGAACTATGTTGCATATATAAATTTTGAATGTGGTCGAAGTAGTTCCGAAGCATGAAATATGGTCAAAGTAGTTTGAATGTTCGTTCAAAAATTTGGTTTTGCTGCTCTAGGTGACCTATTATAGGGCAGTTGTTAGAGAAATCACTTTGTTGTGCCCAAAAAAGCACTTTTAAGTGCCCTAAATTTTAAAGCGAGCCCAAAATGGTGCCGTGAAAAAGGGCATCTATTTAAGATGCTCTTAGATGTGCAAATCTTAAACTTTGCCCTAGACTTAGGTTATCCGGCGGGCCATGGCAAATCCTTTGGCTCTCAACTAGAGAACCAAAAATGTCCATTGCGTACACCATGGAAAGAAAAGCATGCCCTTACTGCATCTCCAACGAAGACCCCTAACGGACACGGTATCCGTCCTCAGACAATGATTCGGGACCTGGTCATCCGACCTTGTACATCAAACATCCGCATACATTTCAAACGGAATCCGAAGAAACCGAAGGAATTTCACACAAACCAAATGATTTTCATTTAAACCGTATCACATTCAATAGATTTCCTACATATTTCATTAAACAAAAGCGTCCAAAAGTTAACCTAGTGTAAATCTTCGCCGGCATACGTCCTGTAAGTCCTTGTTGTTCCCCATGTCCGGCACCCTCGGTGGTCGTAATCCCTGGGAAGTGAAGTTGTGGGTCGCCGGCTAGGAAGGGTATGGGACACATACGCCTCTGTTTCCCATGTCCAAGTCTTCCTCATCGGAGTCCATTGCGTGGACGTCGCCGGTGGAGGTTAGGTCAACGATGGACGTGGATCGACGGGTCAGCCTCGTGGTCATAGTAGCTCGACGCGAATCGTGCTACATCGCGAATGACCTGTAGCTGCCAGCATTCTCATCCGTGATCACCAGAGTCACCTTCGCGTATGACTGCGTTACAATCACGTTTCAGCTGGCGCAAGCACGCGTAGCCTCGCAGACAGCTCGCTGCTTGGCGAGGAAGTTCTTGTTCTCCGCGACCATGACCACCACGGCCTCCTCGCTCGTGATTTCATCGTAGATTTGGCCCTCCACCATCCAGTGATGCAGGAGGGCAAGGTTGTAGCGCTGCTCCTCGTACGCTTACTGGAACTTTAGCACCGGCTGCACTGCGGGCTGCTCCTTCGCCATGATGGTATTGAAGTGCGCCCGTGCCTACTCAATGGTGAAGCCGACATGGACTGGCACGAGTTAGGCGTGAGCACATTGTTGGAGACCTCCTCCATCGTGGGGTCATCGTCGATCACCTCTAGCGAGCTCGCCGGCAAGACGCCTCTATCCATCCTGCATGGCGGGCTTGCCAGCCGGACGCAAGGCAGACCAACTCGAGCTTTTGCTCCGTCAAGAGGCTCTCCCACATCGCTCTAGAGCTCACGGTTATGGCAGAGGTGGTTCATAGAGGAGGAAAGGGAGCGGATGTGGTGCTGTGCAGATGGTGCCGGGTGTGGCCACATATAAATAGCGGGCGCCGGCCAGGCCAAGCGATAAGGTGTGTCAATGTGGGCGTCGGAGTTGGTTTCTTGGGCACTGCGCCTGTTTAATACAGAGTGGAGGATGAATGGGGCAGTAGGTTTGAAGGTGGTTGATAGACATCCGCCCCGTCCTGTCACGTCTCTCTGGCATTGAACAAGCGCGGAGACCGGGACGCGGCATGGGCGGCGTTCACAGCTGGCGCGTCGCTTCAGTGCCGGCTCCAATGACTAGTCGCGCTTACTCTCGACCACCATGAATGTGGCGCGGAGATCGTAGGTGTGTTCATGTGGGAGAGTGCACAGGCGCGGGCGATGTTTTTGGTGGGAGCGAGGCATCGGACACACACATGGTGGTGGTCCGAACACACGCAAAGTTGCCCCTGGTTGCATCCGCTTTGCTGGATTCGGACAACCTGACGCGCTTGTAGACAAATAGGGTACAACTTTGGATGACAAAGTGCGCCCGGCCAGCTCGTTCGAGAGGTACGTGGGCGATTTGTGCACTTGCGTTTGAGCCCTTAGCTATTTTAACTGCACTATTGATGCGTGGGAGCTTAGAGCATCTACGGCTAAATACAGAAAATACATCCCCTCATACATCCACAGACTCATCCGGGCACGTCCACAGAGAGGGCTGGTCACTCCTCATTTTGCGTCTGGTGCAACGAAGTACCTCAAATATCATACCTCAAACCCATAATTCATATGCAACACAAAAGCTACATATATTACTACATAGATAAACCTAGCCTACTTCTACTCGTTGCCGGAGATGTAGACGACCTTCGTGCCGGCAATGCCGGACGAACCCGCCTCCTGCCGCTTTGGCTCCTCGCCGGACTCCATGTGTGTAAAGAGTGCGTCCACCTTCGCCCGTGACTCATGGAGGTAGCGGCGGTTTGCCTCCACCTCCGCCTCTGAGCTGTTGGAGTCAAGGATAGCCTGCTGCTCCACTGCCTCCTCCACTTGGGCGACCTCAAACTTGCCCAACAGGTTAGCCGTGCCCGATCTGGCAGTCGGAGGCGCTAGATCTGTTTCACCTTCCTCCTCTTCCTCTTCCTCCTTCGGCTCCGCATCCTCCATGGCCGCGTCCGGCCACCTGTTGGTCCGCCTCCTCCTCCTGCTTGGACGAGTCCGGAGGCAGGCCGACTGCAATCCGAGCTTCATGCCGGGCTCGGATCTCCTCAAGGAGTTCTAACCGATGCTCCGGAGTGAGCATTGCGTAAGTGGTGATCCGTTGCCGAGCCATGGCTACGCGTAGACGTTGAGCTCCGAGCTGCAAGCGGATGGGGGGTGCGGGGTGGAGGGGAATGTGAGTGTGACTAGGGTTCGAGGTTGCCGTCCGACTTAAATAGCCGGATTTGGTCCCTTTGGCGGCGCGCCGGATCGTCATTCTCACCAGACCGCCGAGTTTACATGGGTGTTCGCCTAGGTCCTGCACGCCAGTCTGATGTGGCGGACGTGTGCTGACGCGTTTGGGCCTCCTCGCATCCGCCCCAGATATGGGCCGAGTACGAGGGATGCCAGTCAGCCCAGGTTTATAGGACCGGTATAAGAGGCGCGCCCGTGTCGAGATTTTGCGGCACTGACCGGGCCGTCCGCCCGACATACAGAGAGCGCTCGAGGAGTCTAGTTGCAGATGCTTTTGCTGGCTGTGCACACGTGAAGGCACGTCATTGGTGCACAACAGTACTACTCCCTCCGTTCCAAATTACTCGTTGTGGTTTTAGTTTAAATACTAACGTACTGCACTAGAAAGTAGGTACGTATTCTTTGATGAAAGTTAGGGTTCGTGTACACCAGCTAGCTAGTTTTGGAATGCTGCCGGTTCGAACACATCAAGTAGTTCCTGAATACTGTTATTGGTTTGTGGACGCTTCTAAACAAGTTGGGTTGGGCCAGGCCAGTGCATCCCTCTCTAGTAGTAGATCACACCTGAAAAAGGTACAAATCATGAGATCTACTCACTCACTCACTCCCCTACCCACCTCTCGGCTCGGCTCTATCCATCCATCCAGCGAGCGAGCGAGCGACTGACCCGGCGCGTCCAGCTCCAGCCCCCCTCCCTCCCTCCCGCTACTTCTTTGTCCTGCTCTGCTGTAGAGCACTGCCGTCTGCCGGGGCAACCGGCGGAACACAAGTACGCCTCCCCCCTCACCTCACCCCACACCCACCCACCCAATCCACCCTCCACTGCTCCCTCCGCTCGTCCCCGCTCGTCCTCCCGCGCCATGTCCGAGGAGGACGAGGACCAGGCGGGGGCGCCGCCCAAGCGGCCGCGCGCGGCGTCGCCGCCTCCTCCTCCTCCGCCGCCGCCGCCCGACCAGGTGCTCGACAACGTGCTCGAGACGGTGCTGCAGTTCCTCCGGGCCCCGGGCGACCGTGGCGCGGCCTCCCTCGTCTGCCGCTCCTGGCACCGCGCCGAGTCCGCCACCCGCGCCTCCGTCGCCGTCCGCAACATCCTCGCCGCCTCCCCGGCCCGCGCCGCGCGCCGCTTCCCCAACGCGCACCACATCCTGCTCAAGGGCCGCCCCCGCTTCGCCGACTTCAACCTCCTGCCCCCCGGCTGGGCCGCCTCCGCCTTCCGCCCCTGGGCCGCCGCCCTCGCCGCCGCCGCCTTCCCCGCGCTCCGCTCCCTCTCCCTCAAGCGCATCACCGTCACCGACGACGACCTCGACCTCCTCGCCCGCTCCCTCCCGCCCTCCTTCCGCGAGCTCTCCCTCCTCCTCTGCGACGGCTTCTCCTCCCGCGGCCTCGCCTCCCTCGCCTCCCATTGCAGGTAATATAATGCCATTCCCTTCCATTCCAGCTTGCCACCTCTCTTGCTCAGTAATGGATTAATAGCGTATCTCTATTGGTTGGTTTCGTTCTCGCAGAGGGCTGCGTGTGCTCGACGTGGTGGACTGCGAGCTCAACGAGGAGGAGGACGACGAGGTGTCGGACTGGGTGGCGGCGTTCCCGCGCGGGCACACCGACCTCGAGTCCCTCTCCTTCGAGTGCTTCACCCCGCAGGTACCCTTCGCCGCGCTCGAGGCTCTCGTGGCGCGCTCGCCGCGCCTCCGCCGCCTGCGCGTCAACCAGCACGTCTCGCTCGGGCAGCTGCGCCGGCTCATGGCGCTCACGCCCCGCCTCACGCACCTCGGCACGGGCTCGTTCCGGCCAGGGGACGGCGCCGAGGACGAGGGGCTCGACTTCGGCCAGATGTTGACCGCCTTCGCGGCGGCCGGCCGGGCCAACTCGCTGGTCTCGCTGTCCGGCTTCCGCGATCTCGCGCCGGAGTACCTGCCGACCATTGCCACGGTGGCCGCCAACTTAACCAGCATGGACCTGAGCTACGCCCCTGTCAACCCCGACCAGGTCCTGCTCTTCATCGGGCAATGCCGCAGCCTTGAGACGCTATGGGTACTACCAGATTGCTTTCTCGCCATAGTTTTACCTCTGGGCTGCTCCATGGTTCCCAATTTCTGATGACAAGTTCTTTGCCAGGTGCTCGACTCAGTGCGCGACGAGGGGCTCCAAGCCGTGGCGATGTGCTGCAAGAAGCTCCAGGTTCTCCGCGTGCTCCCATTGGACGCGCACGAGGATGCCGACGAGCTGGTGTCGGAGGTCGGGCTCACCGCCATCTCCGAGGGCTGCCGTGACCTTCGGTCCATTCTCTACTTCTGCCAGAGGATGACCAACGCCGCCGTCATCTCCATGTCGCACAACTGCCCTGAGCTGAAGGTGTTCCGGCTGTGCATAATGGGGAGGCACCGGCCAGACCACGTGACGGGGGAGCCGATGGACGAAGGGTTCGGCGCCATTGTCCGCAACTGCAGCAAGCTCACCAGGCTCTCCACGTCCGGGCACCTGACGGATCGAGCATTCGAGTACATCGGCAACTACGGCAGCTCCCTGCGGACGCTCTCCGTGGCGTTCGCCGGAGACAGTGATCTGGCGCTGCAGCACATCCTCCAGGGCTGCTCCAAGCTGGAGAAGCTCGAGATAAGGGACTGCCCGTTCGGCGACGCCGGCCTGCTCTCCGGCATGCACCATTTCTACAACATGCGGTTCGTCTGGATGTCGGGCTGCAGCCTGACGCTGCAGGGCTGCCAGGAGGTGGCGCGGCAGCTCCCACGGATGGTGGTGGAGCTGATAAACAGCCAGCCTGAGATCGAGAAGACAGACGGCGTCGACATCTTATACATGTATCGGTCGCTGGAGGGGCCAAGGGAGGATGTTCCACCATTTGTGAAGATCCTGTGAGAAGATTATAGGTGCTTGGCATCCTCGGTGCAGATCAAATGCATCCCATGTAGCAAGACAGTAGCACGCCGGAGTCGCAGATATGAGAGCAGCAGCAGAGTGTTCGTTCAGCCATTGTTGTTGTAGTAGCTGTGTAGGGTTCATAGGTATTTCCAACATTTTCTACGAGAAGATCATAAGCGCGGCGGAGCATGCTTCTTCGAGGGGGGCTTCATCAAACGCCGCTTCCTCAGTTTTGCTTGCTGCTCCGAGAGGCCGCCTTCTGCTTCGGCATGGCGGCGATGGTTTCCCTAATTTTTTCGAAGCGAATCTTGTTATCATCATCAGATTAAATTCATTAACACTTCTATTCCATGTTCTTGTTTCGCATGGTTTCCCTTCCATAGTTCATTAGTCTGAATTCTGAAATAATTTCTCCTGAATCGAGCCGTGTTATTTTTTTGGGATTTGTTTCTCCTGTCTCAAGCTTTGTGATCTGATGAATGTCCATCTCTTTTTTTTTTAGAAAAGGAGGAAAACCCCCGGCCTCTGCATCTGGTCAATGCATACGGCCAATTTTATTAATTATTAGCACAAAACCTTACAAAGTCGTACAACAGTAAGACCAAAGCCACCATCTTCGCAACCACTGTCGCTACTCCTATCTAACTGATGAAGGGGCGCTGATGGTCTGGGCCTAATACCAAACAGACCTCGCAGCCAAACCTAACATTTAAGACCTGAGGTCCCAACCTGGACGCCTGCCGGGTATGGGCACCCACCAGTCCGGCGTGCTCCTCAACCAGGCCGCCTGCCGCGGATGAGGCCGCCACAACCACCTACCACTAATCCATCTTCAGAGCTGTACTGTTGCAACGGCCTTGCCCGGTCTCACTGCCGCCGACGCCACCACGACGCCAGACAGCGTCGACCTCCTGCGCGTGTCCGTCACCACACATCTGACGCCAAGCCTCCGCTGCTCCATGCCGCCAAGAGCCGCCGCCAAGAATATTCATAAAGAAACACCGCTCCACCGAAAGGGAGGCAGCACACCCCACCCCTCACCTACAGACCCTTCCATCCGATCCCAATGTCCTTGGCGTCGCCTCCAGGAAGGTAACGGTGCACAGGGCGCCGCCGACGCCCGATCCGCAACGGATCTTGGGCTTTCACCCGGACATGGTTCGGAGAGGAGAGATGGTGCCCTCAGCAGCGCCCCCAAGGAGGAAAACAGCGCCAAAAATCGGCGTCGCCGCTGCCGGCCAGCCAAGGCGCCCAAGGTTTCCCCCGGACACCGATCTGCTCCACCAGAACACACCGGAGATGGATCCGGAAGATCCAAACCGAACCGGGACTGGGAATGGATGCATGGAAGGGAGGGGGGCAATACCTCCAGAGCTGGCACGCCTGCGGCTCGCCGTCCTCACGGCCGAACCGCCGCACGCCCCGCCGTCGCTAGGCCCCGCCCCAACATGCCCTGCGGCGAGAGGAGCTGCCCCGCGAGCAGGCCGAGGCTCCCCACGAGGGGCGCGCCCGACCAGCGCGAGCGCCAGATCCCGCCGCCGCCGGCCGCCAGCGGGGTTTGCCCGCCGACGAGCGCCCACGACGAGCGCCAGATCCCGCCGACGAGCGCCGCCAGCACGCAGCCCGCCTCGTGCAGCCCTCCACGCCAGCCACCGTGGCAGCCCAGCGTCGCCGCGTCCCGCACAACGCCGCGTTCCGGCCAGGGTAGATCGCCCCACGGCGAGCCCGCCTCGCGAGAAGGAGAGAACGCCCCGCCGCCGCCCATGCCGGGCGGGCTTCGCCCGCCGGCACACCCTGGCGGCGGCGAGGGGAGGGATGAATGTCCATCTCTGGTGGAAGTCTTTTGTTTTGTTTTTGAAAAGCCCTCCCTCCCTGAGGGTCAGGGAGGCTGTCCTTTCGCGATCTCCTGTGAATCCTGAGGCTTGGCAGGTGGTATCATTACCAAAGGACCTACTATCACCACCTGGAGGTTCCATCCATCCATCCATCCACAGCCGGGTTCCTTACTCGAAAGTTTGGCCCTGGTCCATCCGGTGATTATTGCCTCGCGCCTATTTTGTCTTGATAGCCCTAGCCCCAGGCCTCTCCCTAGCCGACGTGTCCGCCTTCCACGGCCGGAGACGTCGACTGCCTTCAAGTTCTTATCAGTCCGTATCATACGATGGCTAAACCAAATGAGCAGTTCTTTGATTTTTGCCCCTGCAAATGCTTTGCTGATGGTAACTGTTGGCGTACTAGCCGGATCACCACACCACAGCCTTTTCTTTTCTTTTCGCCGGCTGCTGTTGCCTCTGATGGCTCTGCTTGGATAGCGGCCAATCCTTGCTGCAAGGATGGATGATAGGGAGGGAGGTGGCAAATGATGAGGGAGTGATGACCGGTCGACCTCGACGGGGATTGATCGATTGTTTGACTGATCCCCACGAGTCACTGACTCACTGGTCTGAGTGATAGCTCAGAACAGGGGGTAGATGCATGCCAACCCATGGCGATGGAGGGTCAGATGAGGACAGTACAATCTGCACGAGGTGAGAAAGGCTTCCTCTGCCAAATCATTCGCCTCCTTGACCACTTCCATGTCTCTCCTCTTTTGTTGTTACTTGTAATAACGTGCGAACAATCATCGTCTCCAAGTGATCCGAGTTTGCAAGTTAGTTGTTCGTCGTCGATGATGGTCGAGCAAGAAACAACAGCATGATTGACGGTGAGAAAATCTACAGTTCTTTTTTGGAACAGGAGATCTCTATTGATCTTCATGGTAGGCCCATCCAGTGGTTGGGGCTGGCTGCCATGCTCATCTTGACACATCTTGTCAACATAATTGGTTACTGTTCCAGCGCGCAGCTGAAGAAGACGAACGAAAAAGAAAAGAACGATGATGTTCAGATATCGTGGACCTCATGCAGCCATGGAAAGAAGAGATCGGGAAGCAAGTGAAGCTTTGGTTGTTTGAACTGCTGCAGCAGTGAGCGTCTGATAATTAAGGCTTAAGGGCACGGTGGATTGATTCACCGAGCGGAAAGCTGCAAAGGCTATGCGCCATGGGTGCACAGCGTCTGCGTATGTGCAATCTTTTATGGGTTCTACCTAGTCAGCAGATGAACAGAAACTGAGAGGACTCTGGTCTGTGGGAGCCGGGCTCCACCTCCGCTGCTGCATGGCGGTTTTGGAAGATTGCTGCTTGTCCAATTGTTAGTGTGAGAGAAGGTGATTAAATGCAGGCTCAGATCAGATCAGATCAGATCATCACGAGTGGGTGAGATCGAGTTGGAAACCATAGGGTAATTCATGTCGACATCACAGGTAGTAAGATTGATTGATGCCTGCTGTTGGGACGTTTGTGATGAGACTACTCTTTGAGCAGTGCCTTCACATTGGTTGCTGCAACTGCGATGCTTCATTCATACTACGTAGTACAGCAGATGGCATGTGCCTTTGCCGCCCAACCTCCAGCAGCATCGCAGAGGCTCCAAAACTAGCAACAAGTGAAGCAACTCTTCTCCTCTTGCATGAGTAATTGAGTATACGTAGTTCATGCATGGAAACGTAGAGACAAGTTTGTCCATCGATCTATCTGGTAATCTCTTCTGAATGTTGGGGGGCAGACGTGTGTTAAAATATCTGCAGAAACACTTGACAGTTCTTCTGTAAGATAGTACAGCTGCTGCATATGGGAGTTATGGGTTTGTGCATGAGCTGAAAGGTTCTCCTTTTTATCACTGGTTTGGTCAAGAACTTTTGCATCTGATCTGATGATTATTAAACGGTCAAGCTCAAGTTTAGTAACTGCTAACTACCTCATCCGGCGTGGGCCATGGGGCAATCATATGAGCATACGAGCAGTGATAAGATTGGGTTGATAGGCTTACCTTTATAGTGTGTCAACAACAACTTGGTTTTACAACAAATCCTGTCACATCACCTTTTCTGGCCCTTTTGCTGATTGAAGTAGTAGTGTCATGTTCCTAAATATCCAAGATAACACTGGAGCTTTTCTTCTTCAAAAGAATGGAGAAGATAACACTGGAACAGCTAGCATGTCCACATGTGTATGAAGCCCTAGGGAAAGTAGAGGTGCTCCACTAAATCCCACAAAGCTATTTTGCCTCATGTTCTCTGCCTGATATTTGTACCGGGAATCGATCTACTGCGCATGTCAAAGTTCTTGATGGAAAACCCTAAGCGCATCTTTTGTCGAAACATCGGCAAAAGCGTATACTACATCGCTTTATTATAGGAAAAAGAGAGGGGGAAAAGAAAAAAAGAAAAGCAAAGTGGCTTTGCATTTGTGGAAGCTGGATTGCCAGAACATATTCTGTAATCGGAACCACGAGCAGCGCTTTTGCATTAGTCAACGATTTGTGATAGATGATGAAGTGGTTGTGGGTGAACGGCGATACCTGTGACCTGAACGTAGCTTTCGCTGTTACTTTGAGCGTCTGCCTTGCCCTTGCCTAGCGGTGGAGACTTCGGTTCTAAGTTTCAGCTAGCTACTGTAGTGCGAACTGCAGAGCACATGGTAGCTATATGCTCATGTATATATGTTTTCCACAATTTTGGTAGTTTCTAACAAGAAAGACCATGCACCGTCACCGACAATGCTTCGAGGGCAGGTTATGGGCGGTCGTAAACGTCGGGTTTCTGGTTGGAACTTGGAACAGGAAACTGATTTTTCTGTTGGACTTGGATCTGTGCAAAAGACATCTATCTGCCCATCTTGTTGAATTAGGTGAGGACTACATCCTGAAACCTTGCTAAAAATTGGCTCAATCAATCATGCATCGCCAACAAAAATCATGGGAGGGAGGGTTCAGCATTATTGCACACTCTCTCCAGATCATTGGCTCAATCAGATCCCTCCTCCTGTTCACCAAAACTGACTCCTGTTCATCGCAAAAAATAAAGTCACTCCTGTTCGTCCACCATTTTTCTCGCTGTGGTGTTTGCAGTGGGCTGAGCCTGAGCGTGATCTCGCACGCACTGCACTGCTCCGGGGACAGGACAATCTACAAGTTGCTGCGTGCTCCATTGGCCAACCAACAGAGAGGACAAGTCCCACGAGGCGCCTTTCGTGCATGGATCTGGAGCAGCTCCGGCTCCAGCCAATCCAGCCTCTCCCACGAGCATAGCCCCCTCCCCTCCCCCTGGCGATCAGCGTGGTGGTAAAGCCGCCATTGCTGCCCTAGCAAAGCGGCAGTGCTAAACGATGGGCCATATGCAGTTAAATGCCTTGCAAAAACCATGCAAAGACATGAGAGATTGTCCACAGGGGCAGTTGCATGCATGCATGGGGCATGCACATGCGAGGTTGAATCCGGCTCCTATGGCACCAGAGAGATTTGCGAAGGCGTCACTCAATGCTGTTGCTTGTGTAGATCTACAGCAGAGCGGAGGGCTGCGTGCTTCCCTCTTAATAACTCGTGTGCATGCATGCATGCATGCAAGGTGGCAGCCACTATGATGTGTACAATTAAGAGACAACAAACACACACAAGATGATGAGGAGAAGCAAACAAGGGGTGTGGTTAGGCAGTGGCACAGCAGGGCAAAGATAGTTTTGGACAGAGTTTTATTGCTCCCTTGGCTTTGTTTATTAATAAAGCTTGATTTTTGTTGTATTGTTTGCACATGTCTAATCAAGGATTCGATGTCATGGGAAGTACAGCCCTGTAATTAATCGTAGTAATCACATCATGTATATGCTGATCCCCAGGCTGAAACAATGTTTGAGCCATTTCGCATTTTTTTTTCGTTTCTCTTTTCACCTTGTGAAAGCCGAGCCTAAGGAATATTGCTTATGATTTCGATGCCCCAAGAGACCATGGACTTGTTGGTAGGACGATTGGACGAAGGACGTGATATTGTGACAGCCAAAGATCACATAGCTATATATGCGTGAGATGACGCAGTGACACACGGAAAAGGAACAAGAGAAAAGCCTGCCTTATTACACTAGAATAATGATCGTAATGGTCCTGTCATCAATCATACTTTTGAAAATATATATTCACCTAGATATTCCGACTGGACACAGACAGGGCGATTTTCTTTTTCGCCGCACGAGGGGCCGTGGATTGAATTTCTTGCTTCAAAATAAGTAAAATTGACTTGCTTGCTTCAATAAATAAATAAAATTCTTGCGTGGCTGTGTTGGCTAGACGTGACAAAAGTTTCATATAGGCCTCCATTATTATCGCAAAAAGGAAGGTTTCATATAGGCTAGACGTGACAAAAGTTTCATATAGGATTATGCTTAACTGAATTTGAAATTAGCAGGCAGAGCAGGCCTAACAACTGCTACTACTGAATTTTGAAGAAGGCCAGCCAGCCAGCAACCTGATCTTCTGAAATCGTCTGCGCCGAATCATGAATGAGGATGTGGTTGCGGCACTGTTGGGCGGTCAAAGGCTTTCCCATTCAAACCCAGCGCACTGTAGTCCGTAGGGCCTCCCTCTCATCTCAAAGGCAAGGCAGTGTGTGTGTGGTGTGTACCACCCTAATCCAACCCAATTATTAGCTACTGGGGGGCCAGTTGCTGTGCATGCAACGCCCAAGGACCAGCTTTCATACGCACAGGCTCGAGCTGGGCGATGGATCCAGCTTGTGCTTTGCAGTACATGTACTTCCGTGGTCGTGGAAAGGCTCGAGTGGCCACGAAAAGGCGGCAGCCGCACAGTGCCGAACAGGGCGAGAAAGGGGGTGATGGATCGATCCTCCTCATCTTTGGCAGAGGAGAGTGCCTCGTTGCATCAAAAGAATGGGAGGGAGAGCGCCACTGTGGCGGATGAGACTGAGGATACGCGCGCACGGTTGGTGGCGTCCACTCTTTTTTATCATTGCAATGATGCGCCACGGCGAACGAAAGACGGTGATGCGCGGCGGAGGAGATGCGTACCCGGGCCTCGCTCCTGCCCTCTCTTCAGGATCTGCGAAAAAGCTGGGGTGAGGTTGTCAGCATTTGTGCAGTAGATACGATGGTTTTTTTTAAGCACCAACCGTAGAACAATTGTTCTACGGTATTTTCTATTAATATATATCAAATATGTGCAAAATACAAAGAAGCAAACAGAAAGAGTTTATCCTATTCCAGCTTTATCCAACATGTGAATAAATAATAATCTAAAAACTTCTTAAAGGCATCATTCCAGATAATCCTTAATCCACTTTTGCAAGTCGTTTAGATGCTTAGATTTTATCCTATGAATCACCAGACTTAGCTCTTCCTTTAGTCTGAACTTCCAGCATCTAATACTGTGTGCTTCATTTCTGAAAAAAAAAAATCATTTCTCTGGCATCAAATTGCCCAGCAACCTTGAACGATGGTCTCCATGGCAATGCCTTTTGGTAGAAGTTGGTATAGAAGTTGAATATCATCTGATGAAGAAAACCCCAACTTTTTCCTAGGCAACACACTGTGCCAACAGTTCTGAGCAAAATCACAATCCCAGAAGAGATGTCTCAAACTTTCCTCAGTCCTATCATTACACAGCACACATTCATAACAATCAAGGTGAAAGCTTTTCCTGTTTAGTAGATTCCTTGTGTTAACTCTGTCATGCAGTAACAACCAGAAGAATATTCTGTGCCTGAGCCTAAATGCATTCTTCCATAACCATTTGAAAATCATTTGCTTCTCTTGTTGTGGTACCAAGTTATGATACATTATGATGGAGGAGAATTTGCCTTTTTGACCTTTGGGAACCCATTGATCATTTCTTTGATCCTGCACCTGATCTTGGACTTCATTCTGTAGCAATATCAATTGATCATATGCTTGTGTGGACATTGGTGTGTAAAACAGTTGAGATGGATCTTGTTGAGATTTCCATTCTCTGACAGAGACAAATTCATCCAATGCATATGAATGGAGTACTGGAATTTTTTTTGAGAGGCTGATCCAGCCATGTATCCTGCCATAACATCACTGTGCTTCCATTTCTCACATTGCAAACAACATTGTCTTTATAGTCCTTTAGTAGTTTTAGATGATTTTTCCACCATGAAGATCCTTCCATCTTGTCACCTGGAATTGAGTTGGTGTACTATGTCTCCCAGATCAACTCCACCCATGGCAGTGGATATTTGTTTATGAATTTGTGAATATTCTTCATTAGCAGAGCCTTGTTGTGAGTTGTCACATCTAAAATACCCAGTCCACCTTGTTCTTTTGGTCTACATACCTTGTCCCATGCTATCAAAGCAGGGCCAGCAATTATTTGCCCAAATTTCCTCCACAGGAAAGCCCTCAAATATTTATTTATTTGAGATGTAATTGAGGCAGACAAGGGAAGTGTGCTCATGAAGAAGATTGGTAAAGCAGAGAAGACTGACTTGATTAAAATCAGTCTTCCATCATAAGAGAGCATGGTGAAACAACCTGATAGTCTTCTCTCTATTTGCTGACAAATGGGGGTGAAATCTTCAACCTTGAGCCTGTTTGTACTGAGTGGGAGTCCCAGGTATGTGAAAGGGAAAGATCCTTGTTTGCAGCCCAAAATATTGAGGAGTTGGTACACCACTGATGTGTCCACATTGAGGGGGATCATTATTGACTTGTGGAAGTTGATTTTCAGTCATGTATGTGCAGAGAAGTGTTTCAGAAGGTTATCCACTTGCTGAAATGTGTAAACATTTTAAAATTCATGAACATTGTTTTTGAAATGTGTAAACATTTTAAAATAACGTATGTTTTTTAACACAAATAATTTTTATAATGTTTAAATATTACTTAAAATATCACATATTTTTATCTAACACATGGACCTTTTTTAAATGTCAGAAACACTAGTATGTACTGTAAGTTGTTTTCTTATTCATAAAGCAACATAAAAAACAACATAAATAATGTTTATCGCTTTTCACCTGACATCCTTTACCGCCGTAGCATAGTGGTTAGCTTAGTCACACATGACCACGAGGTCACAGGTTCGCTAGATTGTTATTTTTTAAATTTTTTGGTCCGTGTTAATAGAATATACTCCCTCCGTCCGGAAATACTTGTCATCAAAATGAACAAAAAGCATCTAGATACATCTCTTTTTGTCCATTTTGATGGCAAGTATTTCCGGACAAAGGGAGTAAGTTATAGTCGTGCTATCTAGTCCTGTATCATTACCTGTCTAGTGGCTGTCCACACATGACTATTTAGACGAAGGTCTTGTGTTCGAAACCCACCAGAGCCAATGTTTTTTAATTTTATTTGAGGGGTTCAGTATGTGAATAAAAAAAGCCAAGGACTTTTTTGCAAATCTATCATGCCAAAACTGTTACCGTGGCTGACAGCGGGCCTTGGCCTAGCTCGCGTGCCACGCAAGCAACGGATACGTCCACGTACATGAAATATGACCGTATTTGCACCTTCATGCAAGTCCACGTACATGAAATATGACCGTATTTTAGTGGTGCAGCCCTATCCTAGCATGGATCTGCGTCCGTTGCTTGGAGATGGACTCGCGTAGGTGGAGGTCGTCGTTTGGCGTCATGGTGGCGTCGATGGCGGAGGCACCTGCCAAGGTTGGCACCTCAATCTGCTCTGAAGATGGACTAGTAAAAGATGGTGGCGACGACACATGTGAGTGCGTTGGACCGGTTTGTAACCCGGACCCGGTATGTGGTTCGGTCGGGGCCTCCGGCTTTAGATGTTAGTCTTAGGTGAGAGGTCTGGATATTTGGCCCAGCTTGCACCCCTTCATCATATGGATTGGAATAGCGACAGATGTTTCCAACATGGCGGATTCAGACATATTATTGTACTGCTTTGTAAGGTTCTCAAGAATAATAAATAAAATGGCCGCATGCATCTCCCAGATGCAGAGGCCGGGGATCATCCTCTTTTTCTAAAAAAAAGAAACATGTATTTTATAAGTTTGTGCACCAAACTGACCACCACGCGCAAGTTCTGTGACTTCTAGTGTATTTACCTCTTAGTGAAAATATGTTACTCCTATATTGCATGAGCTAACAGTTCAGTAAAACCTGGACAAGACATGGCAGAAAAAGAAAGTGGATCCCGCAAAAAAAAGGTGGAAACATCTTGACGTACCTAAACTTTGCCGGAATAGATGCCATGCCCCTATGCTTGTAAGCGATGCCACTTTGAACACTTGCTTAATAAACGGGTGTTGAGATATGTTTTTTAAAGTGGAAATTGTGAACATTCGTTATCTTAAGGAAAAGTTGACATGGGCCGAAAACATTGGTAGAACACCACATCTCAGTGGGCCAAAACCAACCAAACCAGGGAAGAAGAACATGGCTAAATTCTGGCCTTCCTAAAAAAAGAGAGGCTAAATTCTGGCCGAGAAATCGCTGTTTGAGCCAAAAAGTCGCTGGTGCCGGTGGGCGGCTCGCGGAAGAGGAGCGGAGGCCAGCGCGCGGCCAGAACGGGTGCCTGTCAGTCAGTCAGCCGGTCTGTGTACGTTATATATGCTTCTCTTCGCCTAGACGATTGGCACATCCCATTCTGCAGGGCTCTGGCTGCATGTTTTCGTTTCAGCTGCATGCATATGCATGCGCGCTGAGGCATCGATTCGAGCATGCATGCGCATGTTCTGCTCATGCGCATATTGGCATGCATGCATGGAGTTCATGATGCTCGCCTCGCTTTCTCTGCCCGTCGTCTCATCTCATGCACCTACGCAATGGAATCGAATGATGGACGCAGAGGGATTTGACAATACGACATACAGACCAGCATCTAACATCAGAAAAGAAACGGAGGTCAGAGCGCTCCTATCAACAATATGGAATGCACCAAGTCGACCTATGAGACATCCTCATAGTCATAGACTGTTAGACCAGAAACAAGAAGATAGCATCGATGCTGCTGCGTGATCCCGTTCGCCGAACGCCGTCCACCTCGCAAAGTGACGTCGACCTCGACTAGTGATTCCATGCTTTTTATCCATACATACAGGCAAAGGCATGCATGGAGCTGGCCATCAAGTGGCAACGATCGATGGGCGCCAAAGCTCACTTCTTGGTGCCTAGCGGCCGATCAAGTGACGAAACTTTCGACGTGTCACACACGCATATCGGACCTGCGGATGCTTCAGGGTAACCAGCCGGTGAAGCTCTGAAAGGAGAAACGGGGCGCGCAGAGTTGTCATTGGGACACTTGTAGCTCGCCGGCAATGTGTGATGTCGAGGGGCCGGCATGGTGCAGAATCGCACTGATGGATCTAGCTAGCTCTAGGCACTACCTAAACACACTGATCGAGCACGCTGATAGCTAGCAGTAGATCGTAGGGCTGGTGTGCATGCGTCGGACGCACGCTAGCTGGTCAACATGGGTGATCAGGAACGCCGGCCTACCTGTGCTGCGAGAAGGTAGGTGGTTAGGCCAACTCCACCGCGCGATCCCAAACGAACGTCCGTTTTGTCCGGATTCTGTCCGTTTGGGTAGGGCAATGGGGTCGTGTCCGGGCGTGTCCTGGGATGCGGTGGCCGTGCGCGCAGCGCATCCTTTGCCCCATCTTGTCTGTCTTCATTTCAAAAAGATAACAACGTTTCAAATGCCAAGCCCTAGTTCAGGCCGCGCGCACTAGTTCACGCCGGCAACAGAGCCAGCGGCCTACACGTCCATCGCCGACAACACAGTCAGCCTCCAAAATGAATAGTTTTGTTCGCCGGCAACGCAACCAGCGGCCGGCAACATAGCCAGCCTCCAAAATGAATGTTTTCTCGCCTGCACACAGCCAGCGGCCCAGTGGGCGGGCGACACCCATGCCAGCCTTCAAAAAGAACGGCCACGACCGATCGGACGACCTAGCTCAGGCCGTTGGCGTCGAACATCTCCTTCTGCCTGGCCTCGAACCAGCTCCTCGTCTTCTCGCTCATCTTGGATAAGTCCACGCTCATGATCGCAAGGGCCACCTCCTTTGCTTTGGTTGCGGCATTGGTGGCCTCGATGTCGAGCTGCCGCTGCCTGGCCGAGACATTGGCGGCCTCGATGTCGAGCTGCCTTTGCCGGCACGCCTCCTCCATGTCGATCTTCCTCCTCTTGGCCGCCTCCTCCATCTCAAGCTTCTTCCTTTGAAGCTCTAGGTATTGCTTCATTTGCTCGTCCTTGCTTTGCCGCTTCTTCTGGTCCCTCACATCCTTTTGAGACATCATGCCATGCAAAGTCTCATGCAAGGCCATGGATGAGGCATCACGTATGTCGTCCACCTTGGAGTTGGTCTTGCCCTCGGCCTCTTCAACGCCTCGCCATCTCCACCTCCGGCGAACTTGGCCGTCTTCTTGCCTCTCTTCCTTTGAAGTTCACGGTATTGATCCTTGAACTTTGGGCAATTGTTGATGATCGTCCAACAATGCGTGAGAGTGAATGGCTTGTCATTGTGCCGGGCCTTGAATGCCTCCAAAGATTGAAATGCCTACACCACATGATCAACAACAATTGAACATACAAGGCCGAAGTCTCATGGCCGTAGCAAGGAAAGGACTAGGATGAGGAGAGCATACCATGTCCCCAACGCCGAGACCACTCACGTGCCGTGCTTCAACGCTCTCAAATGCGGCACAATACTTGTTGCACTCTTGTTGGATGAACAACCACCTCTTTTGAATTGAGGTGATGCCACGGTTGCTTGTAATTTGGTAGGGCTCAAACATCTTCCTTTCATGGAATGTTTTGTGGACTCTCATCCAAAAAAACAAGGCCCTTTTGTTGCGCGCCGGTCCTCGGATCTTGGCTAATCTCCATCCAACATTGGAAAATCAACTTGTCCTCCTCTTGTGTATATGAACCCGTGCGAATGCTCTTCCTCCTCTTTTGTGCTTCCGCTCTTTGGGTGAGCTCATCGATGAACAATGGCTCGCCACCAATATCAATGTCATTGCCTTCTTCTTCATCACCATCACCTTCGCAATAGATGTCATCGTCTTCATGCCATGAGTCACCATGGTCGTAGTCAGCACGGTCGTCGTCCTCTTCATCGGCAACATACTGGGCGCGGCCATCCTGACTTTGGGTCTCGTCGGGATCGTAAGCACGGCCATGCCCACCCTCGTAGATCACATCCTCCATGAACTGGTTGTAGAAGGGGTCGTCGACCGGTGGCGTTGGTGTTGGCATTCCGTCGAACAGGACGCGGGGGGACGGCATGGTGCCCGTGAACGTTGGTCGTGCTTGCTTTCTTTGCATCTCGACGGACGGACGGCCAGCCGCCGCTGCTGGACCCAGGCGTGACGTTGAGGTCGATGACGGCCGAGTGGCGTGGGGTGGACGGCGCGATCACGCCAACGTCCGGTGACCCCGAGAAACGGGTCTGGCCGTCGTGCCTTGGCGGGGGAAAGCCGGGCGACATAGGTGTGGTCCGCGACGTCGGCGACTGGCAGTGCGGAGGCCAGGCGACCGACGAGCCTGTGCTCGCCGGGCCGACGGCTGCTCCAGGGAAACCGGCCGGACGGAAATAGCCAAGCATGAGGAGGGTGTGCGCTTTGTTGACGATGTCCTCCTTCTCGTCGACCTCGGCCTTGCGCCGCGCGGCCTCCATTGCGGCGACATTGTCCTTGACGATCGCCCTCCGGTTCCTCCTCTTCGCCGATTCCGCGTCCAACTTGGCGATCTCCTCGGGCGTGCACTCCAACCGCGGCTTCCTTGGCGCCTTGGCCTTCTTCTTCTTCACCTTTCCGGGCGGGTCGACGGCCAGGCCGCCGGAATTCGGCTGGGCATCGGCCATGGATGGGGTGGGAGGGGGCGACGGGAGGGACGTGGGAGGGTTTGGGGGAAGTGGCGCCAAATGGGGCGTGGGGGGTTTTGCTTTGTGCCACCGATAGGCGGGTCGGGGGAGGACAAGCACGCGCGTCCCGCCCATCCGCGCGCTGTCCGTTTCACCCCAAAATCGGCGTAAACTTGGGCCGGGATGGGTCGAAAGCTGACAGAAAACGGACAAAAGTCCGTTTGCTCCCGCGTGCTGGGCTGTCTGGTTCGTCCGTTTTACCCCAAACGGACGCGCGCGGACAGGATGGGGTCGCGCGGTGGAGTTGGCCTTATTCTTGCTTACTTCCGCGATAGCGACTACGCAGGCGTCTTCTCAGATACTCGTCTGGAGCCTTCTGTGTCACTGGGTTGAGTGCTCACCTCTTACCCTGTAGTAGCACAGAGAGTTAACTGGGGTGATGCGGAGTTTTGCTATGGAAAATGATGGTAAAACTAGCTAGGGGTGTTAATGCCTTTTCCATCATATGCGGGCTTGTAGAGAGCAGCAGGTTAGTGTATATCTGAAACTGAACATCATCAACAAACGGGAATCGACATGTAGACAATTCTTCTACTGCTTGTGAGTTCTTCCACCGAAAATTGCACTAACCTAGATGGAGGACTTGAGCTGGACGAGAAGCATGGGTCACCATAGGAACGCACTGCAGAACATGTCAGCCCGGTCCTCTTCCTGCATACCATCGCTATAAGGGGGCGGGTGACGAGTATGTGTCTTCCAAGAGTCAAACATGCATGTCTCTGCTTAGATTATGGTTGTACTTGTGTTAAGCACTTTATGTGGTTGTACCATTAAGTACCTTGTTTCCAAAGTTGCTATGGTGTAGGTACTATGTGCTAGTTAACTGTGTTGAACATGTGGTCTGTTTAGATTATGATCCAATGCTACTAATTGCTAGCTTTGATTTTGGTAGCACAAATTGTGCATGTCACCATCTTGGGCTACAAAAATGTTGCATGGCAACACTTTGATCCTACTTTGCTGCCATGGCAGCATAAGGAAGCATTTGGCTCATAGATAATGCCACGACAACAAAATTGGGTACAAAATCCTATCAAACATAATAAATGATTTTAGTTTTTTTTATTTGGGCAATTGTTACCATCAGCATTCGAATTGATCCGAACACCACTTGTTGGTTCACTAGTAGCAGTGTCCAACAAGAAACACACTCCACGCCACTGGTTCGGCTCTTATTAGTGGCGTGTCGAGCGCTAGTCATTTTGTCACTACAAGTGTGTGGGCCGCATGCCGCTAGTTGTAAACTACCAACGACGGGATACTAACGGCGTGCCACTTGAATGCTGCTATTAGGCACTATGGCACACGCTAATTAGGGGGTAGTATACTAGTGACTTGTCCACCCACAGCTGGACGTTTGCAACATGGGGCATGTCGTGGTCACCTCCAACTTGCATAAGATTGCAAACACGTGGACCTTTGGTCTCCCATTGCAACATGGACCATGTTGCAGTCACTTATTGTAGTATGGACCATGTTGCGGTCACCCATTGTAGTATAACAGCTCCTGCAGTATTCAAAAAGGGTCTACCAAGGATAATCGACATGTTGTCGTCCTCGGGCATATCAAGTATAACAAAGTTTGTTAAGATAGTAACATTTGCAACCATAACGGGCACATCCTCGCAAACACCGATAGGTATGGCAATTGATTTGTCAGCCATTTGCAAAGATATTTCAGTGGGTGTGGGTTTATTCAAATCAAGTCTTTTGTATAAAGAGAAATGCATAACACTAACACCAGCTCCTAAATCACATAAGGCGGTTTTGACATAACTTCTTTTGATGGAACATGGTATAGTTGGTATTCCTGGATCTCCTAGTTTCTTAGGTACTCCATCCTTAAAAGAATAATTAGAAAGCATGGTGGAGATTTCAACTTCAGGTATTTTTCTTTTATTAGTGATAATATCTTTCATGTATTTAGCATACGGGGCCGTCTTTAAAATATCAGTCAAACAAGTACGCAAAAAGACTAGCCTAAGCATTTCAGCAAAGCGTTCAAATTCTTCCTCATCCTTTTTATTAGAAGGTTTAGGTGGAAAGGGCATGGGTTTCTGAACCCATGGTTCTCTTTCTTTACCATGTTTTCTAGCAACAAAATCTCTCTTATCATAACGTTTAGTTTTAGAAGGTGGGTTATCAAGATCAACAGCAGGTTCTATTTCAACATCATTATCTGGTTCTTTGTCATTGTGTGGTTGAGCATCTTTATTAATATCATCATTGTCATTCTCATTATCACTAGGTGAATGTTCATTACCAGATTGTGTTTCAGCATCAGAAATAGAAACATCATTATCATCCTCTGAAGGTTTTTCTACCTCAGGTTCACTAGAAGTATGCAAAGTCCTACCATTTTCCTTTTTCTTTTCTTTTTAGAAGGACCAGGTGCATCAACATTAATTCTTTGAGAGTCTTGTTCAATTATTTTAGGGTGCCCCTCAGGATAAAGTGGCTCCTGAGTCATTTTCCCTCCTCTACTCATTACTCTACCAGCATGATCATTCATATTATTATTCATTTCATTGAGCAACTGACTTTGAGATTTAGCAACTTGTTCTAACTGAGTATGAACCATAGAAGCATGTTTTCCTACTCCTTTAACATCATTAGTGATTCTAAATAACAAGTCACTCAAGCGAGCAATCATATCAACATTTTGCTTTGATTATTTCATAACATAGGCATTGAAGTGATCTTGCTTCATAATATAATTGTCGAACTCATACAACCATTGACTAGGATGTTTATTATAAGGGATATCACCTTCATCAAACTTTCTAAAAGAGTTTACCTCTACCACCTGTGGTGGTGCGTCGAGACCGTGTATTTCCTCAATAGGTGGTAATTTTTTTAACATCCTGAGCTTTAATACATTTTTCTTTCATACATTTCTTTGCTTCTTGCATATCTTCAGGACTGAGAAATAAAACACCCCTCTTCTTCGGAGTGGGTTCAGGCGTTGGTTCTGGAAGTGTCCAACCATCATAATTCTTCAATATATTATTCAGTAGTTCCTCAGCTTGTTCAATAGTTTGTTCCCTGAAAACACAACTAGCACAACTATCTAGGTAGTCCCTAGAAGCATCGGTAAGTCTATTATAGAAGATATTAAGTATTTCATTTTTCTTAAGAGGATGATCAGGCAAATCATTAAGTAATTGGAGAAGCCTCCCGCAAGCTTGTGGGAGACTCTCTTCTTCAATTTGCGCAAAGTTAAATATTTCCTGTAAGGCAGCTTGTTTCTTATGAGCAGGAAAGTATTTTTCAGAGAAGTAATAAATCATATGCTCGAGACTACACACACAACCAGGAGCAAGACTATTATACCATAACTTAGCGTCACCCTTTAACGAGAAAGGAAATAACTTGAGAATATAGTAGTAGCGATTTTTTTCATCATGAGCAAATAGGGTGGCTATATCATTTAATTTAGTAAGATGTGCCACAACAGTTTCATTTTCATAGCCATGGAAATGATCAGATTCAACCGAAGTAATTAACTCTGGGTCGACGAAGAATTCATAATCCTTATCAGTAATAAAGATAGGTGAAGTAGCAAACTTCGGATCATATTTCATTCTAGCGTTCAAAGATTTTTCTTTCAACTTGCATAGTAATTTCTTAAGATCATCTCTATCCATACAAGCAAGAAAGTCCCTAGCTACCTCTCCATCCATAGCATAACCCTCAGGTATCTCTGGCAATTCATATCTAGGAGAGCTAGGTCTAATAGGTGTTTCATAATTTTCAGTTCAGTAATCTCATCGGTTTCAACATTCTCAATTTCTTTAGCTTTAGCAAGTTGTTCATCAAGAAATTAACCTAGTGGCACAATGATACGTCTTCAACATATCTATAATTTTTTATTGTTCCATGCTATTATGTTATCCATCTTGGATGTTTTATATGCATTATTATGCTATTTTATATCATTTTTGGGACTAACCTATTAACCTAGTGCCTAGTGACAGTTGCTATTTTCCTTCTTTTTGTCTTTTACAGAAAATCAATACCAAACGGAACGAAACTTTTTGACAATTTTTCTTCGACCAAAAGACAACTAGGAAGATTCGGGAGGAGGCCATAAGAGCCACGGATGGGCCACAAGCTCACCAGGCGCGCTCTAGGGGGCCGAGCTTGTGGGCCTACAGTGGCACCTCTAACCCTAACCTCAGCTCTATAAATACCCAATATTCCCCGTATACCAGAGGGCACACCAAAAATACTTTTCTACCGCCGCAAGTCTCTGTCCTCGTGAGATCCCATCTGGAGACCTGTTCCGGTACTCCACTGGAGGGGGATTCGATCACGGAGGGCCTCTACATCAACCCTGCTGCCCTTCCGATATTGTGTGAGTAGTTTACCACAGACCTACCGGTCCATAGCTAGTAACTAGATGGCTTCTTCTCTCTCTTTGATCTTCACTACAATGTTCTCCTCGATGTTCTTGGAGATCTATTCGATGTAATCTTCTTTTGCGGTGCATTTGTTGAGATCTGATTAATTGTGGATTTATGATCAGATTATCTATGAATATTATTTGAGTCTTCTCTAAACTCTTGTATGCATGATTAAGATAGCTTTGTATTTCTCTCCGATCTATTGGTTTGGTTTGGCCAACTAGATTGATTTTTCTTGCAATGGGAGAGGTGCTTTGTAATGGGTTCAATCTTGCGGTGTCCTCACCCAGTGGCAAAAAGGGTAGCAAGACACGTATTTGTATTGTTGCCATTAAGGATAAAAAGGTGGTGTTTATTCACATTGATTGGATCAATCCCTCTACATCATGTCATCTTGCTTAAGGCGTTACTCCGTTCTTGTTAACTTAATACACTACATGCATGCTGGATAGCGGTCGATGTGTGGAGTAATAGTAGTAGATGCAGGCAGGAGTCGGTCTACTTGTCACGGACATGATGCCTATATTCATTATCATTGCCTTAGATATCGTCATAACTTTGTGCTTTTCTATCAATTGCTCAACAGTATTTTGTTTATCCATCGTATGCATTCTTTCAAGAGAGAAGCCTCTAGTGAAAACTATGGCCCCCAGGTCTATCTTTTACCATATTATTTTCAGATCTATAAAACCAAAAACCCGAAAATACCTTGCTGCAATTTATTTACCTTTACCTTATTTTGCACTTTTATTTATCTTTTATATCTCTACCAGATCTCATCCTTGCAAGTAACCGTGAAGGGATTGACAACCCCTTTATCACGTTGGGTGCAAGTATTTGTTTGTTTGTTTGTGTAGGTGCTATCATTGGAGACTTGTGTGTTCCTCCTACTGGATTAATACCTTGGTTCTCAACTGAGGGAAATACTTATCTCTACTTTGCTGCATCACCCTTTCCTCTTCAAGGGAAAACCAACACAAGCTCAAGAAGTAGCGGGAAGAATTTTTGGCGCCGTTGCTGGGGAGGATCTACATCAAGCCTACCAAGTACCCATCATAAACACTCATCTCTTGCATTTACATTATTTGCCATTTTCCTCTCGTTTTCCTCTCCCCACTTCTAAAACGTTTTCAGATAAACACAAAAATATTTGCCTTCTTTCCGTTTGCTTTTTCGTTTGCTATCTTTGCTTGTGTCGCCATGTGCCTTCTATTTGCTTGCATCTTTGCTTGCTAAAAATCTATTGATATGGATCCACTTAAAGTTTTCTACTTGGATAATCTTTGATCCATATGTGCTCGTGCTGAAACCCCAATTAGTTTAGTTGAGGGAAAATCATTAGATGAGCATGCTCATTTTGTGCGTCACCGTTTGTCTCAAAAGGGAGACTCTTATGGAATCAAATAAATTGTTTGCTATGCTATGCTTGGAATCTATGTCAAATTTATGATTTTACTTGTTGCTCGGAGAACCCTAAAAACACCTTCCCTACCTATGTAAGTTTAATGATAATGAAATCTTATCTTCTTATGCCAAAGGTGTTTATAGTTACTATGGTATCGAACAAATTGAAGAATTTGTTGCTTTTAAGGGTGCTTATGAAGTTGCTTCTTCTATTGATAAGTATGATATTACTCTCTAGAAATCTGAAAATTTTGACATACTTAAATATTGCTATGAAAACTATGCTCATAATGCCAATGTTAAAGAATTTATTGAGAGAACGTCCACTGCTTTGGAAGAAAATAATGATATCCATGAATCTATAGATAGTTATGATTTCATTGATTTGATTGAAATATCCCCTCTTATAGAATGTGATGCTTGCTATTCTTATGGCCATGATGCCAATATTAATAATGCTTATGCTGATGAACTTGCTATAGTTCCTTATGTTAAAATTGAAATTATTGCTATTGCACCCACACTTCATACCTCCTTGAATGAAAAGCATGATTGTAATGATGTTATTATAAATTCTATGAATGTTAATTATGCTAATGATATGCAAAGTTACAAGCTTGGGGATGATGATTTTGTTATGTCCACTACTTATTGCAATGATCATGATTGGGGTGATTCTTCTTATGATCTTGAAAATTTATTTAAGCCTCATGATGAATATGTTTGCGATAATATTGAAAGTGGGTTTGGAAGAGTTCCAACTTTAGGTAATAACGATCCCACTACTTTGGAGATGATCAATCTTATGAAATTTTTGATAAAAGTGGGCTTGGAGAGTTCATGACTTTAGTTGATGTTAATCCCAATATCTTGGAAGATCATAAAACTTCTATTCATGTGGATCGTGAAGAGAAAATTTTATATGATAGCTATATTGTTGAATTTGATTATGATCCCACATGAAATTATTATGAGAGAGGGAAATATGGTTGTAGAAATTTTCATGTTACTAAATTACCTCTCGGTATGTTGAGATTGTCAATGTTTTATTCTTCTGCCTTGCATATGCTAGTTTTTGCTTGCCTTGATACTTTGTTTGCTTATAAAATGCCTATGCATAGGAAGCTTGTTAGACTTAAATTTGTTTGTCACATGTTTTATCATGCTCTCTTTGTGTTTCAATTATAATATTTCATGTGAGCATCATTAAAATTATTAATGCCTAGCTAAAAGGCTTTAAATAAAAGTGCTTGTTGGGAGGCAACCCAATTTTATTTTTTGTTTTTCTTCTGTTTTTCAATAAATATGCAATTATACTTCTGTTATGATTGTGTTTTAGTATTGGACAGGGATAACTGGCACATGTGTGCCCGTTAGGAAAATTACCACACGACCATTAGAAGGCAACCCGCCTGCTCGATCGCTCTCCTTCGGTCGGTGGCCCGCTCGCTCGATCGAGCGTTGAGGCCAGTTGGCTCGATCGCTCCGCTTTGATCGAGTTGTGAATGCTTTCACCGATTTTTTTTCTTCTGATTTTTATTTTCAGATCGGTTTTCTTATTTTCCCGGTTTTATGCTGGTTAGTGTAGGTGGAAAAGAAAAAGAAATAAAGGGCTGACATGGAGCCTTGAACTCAGGTCTACTAAATAGTCACTACACCCAATAACCAACTCAACCATCCTACCTTGTTATCCACAATACGTAAACAACGGAACTTGAATTCTTCTTCTTTCTACCATGTACACAAAAAGGTTAATTTTAGCCTTGATAACTTTGGCATGAGCAGCATGATAACTATGACATGTGCATCATGATTACTTTAATATTAACACCTTGGTAACCAAAAAATTGACATGATAAAGCTGGTAAATATATCATGAGAAGGTCGGTAACTATAGCGTCAGAAGCACGATAGGTATAACATGTGTAGCATGGTAAGTTTGCACAAAGTTTAACCCAGGCGCGCGCGGGGGGGGGGGGGGTATGTTTGAGCAAATCCCCTTCCCGGGTGAAAGTTATCATGATGGTTTCAGCGTAGGTTATTAGGAGTATGATTTTGAGAGGAAGCATGGTGGCACACAAAAAGCGGGTGACAAAAACATGAAGTTTCCACATACCAGGTCCCATATTTCAAAAATTACCGCGGTGTTGACATATACTTATCAAGTTTTCGGTTCGTATATTACCATGCTATTTACACATAAGTGGCCTTTGGGTAATTTTTTCAACAACTTTTTTCCTCCCTAGATCAAAACTTACCGCGGTGTTTGTGCAAAATATCAAGTCTTCTGTTTGTGTATTACCATTCTATTTACACATAAGTTACCGGCGTTATTTTTTCCTCCAACTTTTTCTCCTAAGGTCAAAAGTTACTGCAGTGTTTTTACATAAGTTATCAGGTCTTCAGTTCATATATTACCATGCTATTTGCACACAAGTTACCGAGGGTATGTTTTTCAACCACTTTTTCTTCTTTGGTCAATGTTACCGAGGTGTTTATACACATGTTATTAGATCTGCACTTTGTATATTATCATGATATTCACACACATGTTACCGTGTATATGTTTTTCAACAAGTTTTCCTGTTCGTAAAAAATGTTACCGCGGTGTTTATACGTAAGTTATTATGTATGCGAATTGTATATTACACATAAATTACCAGGGTATGTTTTTGAATAAATTTCCTCCTTGATCAATGTTACCGCAGTGTTTTGTACGTCAGTTATCGGGTATGTGGGACGTATATTACCATACCGTTTACACATAAGTTAGTGAGAGTATGTTTTCGACAACTCTTTTCCGTGTTAAAAAGTTACCATGATGTTTTGCATGTAAATTGTCGGTTATTCGGTGCTTATATTACCACATTATTTACACAAAAATTACTGGGGCCACGTTCTTTATAGCCATCCCCTCGGGATCAAAGTTATCGTGATGTTTGCACATACGTTATCAAGCCTGTGAAATGTAAATTATTATCCTATTTACACATAAGTTAACGGGGTTATGTGTCCTAACAAAAAAATTCCCCGGCCAAAATTACCATGGTGTTTGCGCGTAATTTATCAGGTCTGCGGTCCGTATATTACCATGATATTTACACATAATTTACGAGTGTATGTTTTCCCTGGGTCAAAGTCCCCGCGGTGTTTTGCATAAATTATCATGTCTATAGTGCATATATTACCATGTTATTTACATAGAAATTAACAGGATTATTTTTCAGCAATAGTACCATGGGTCCAATTTACATGGTGTTTGAATGAAAGTTATCAGATCTGTGGTGTATAAATTATATTTCTATTTACATAGAAATTACCGAGGATATATTTCTACATCAATTTTGATACGTCAAAGTTAGAATGATGTTTTATGCGCAACTCATTAGATATTAAAAAGTACCCCCCTCCCAAAATAACTGTCTCAAGCTCAGTATAACTTTGACGCTTATTTTGGGACGGATGAAGTAGTACAAATGGTGCACCAGAGAAGTGAAAAACAAGAAAACACTGACTTTTCCTTTGTTTTTGAGCCAAATATTAACTCTTCCTAACTAGGCCTCTACTCACCAATGGGCCCAGCCCAGCTCCTTTCTCACTCTGAAGCCCACCGAAGATGCTGTCTTCAACCTCCAACCAACGAACATGTATCTGAAAACTGAAAACACAAAAGAACTTCCAATTACCCATTATACTTGCTGATTTAGGCTACGAATCACATCGACTTCAACATGAATTTTATAGATCTCTTCATTACGAATCCATTTCAGTTGAGTACACAAGTTATTGTTCAAAGATGAAGGAGATCGATGCAAGTGTCTAATCTTGACGTCGGCACCAGCCGGAGCCTATGGCTGTGGGGATGAAGCTCGGGAAGCGGCAGCAGCGGCTGCTATGGCTGAGACGTGTGAAGGACGTGGCCGTGGATGCGATGTAGGGGAGATAGGAATCACATGGAGATGGTGATGGAGCTCCTGCTCCGGCGGGTGTTGGTCGTGGAGGAGCTGCTCGTCGGAGCAGCGGGCAATGGTGGCGACTTGAGGAGGCGTTGGTGCTCGAGGGGGTGAAAGGGAACGACCGGGCCGATCGAAGCTGGTGACGGCGTGCTCGCGGGGCCGTGGCTCGGCCCTCTGGCGTAGGAGTTTGAACGCTCATGGACGGACGAGAGGTAGATCGATCGGTTGCCAACTTTTGCAATGTGCCACACGGTTGCCACATACATATTTCGTTTAGTATTTTAATTAGTGTTTGTGCCAAGTAAGACCTATGGGATGATTTGGGTGATAGTTGATTTCATTTTATTGAAAAACAAAAGCTTTTGCGTCCAGTAGCAGAATTGTTAAAATTCACTGGAGCGTAATAAAACTCTGAATTTTTTACACAAGATTGATATACAAATTTCCTACATTGTCCTAATTTTTTTAGAATGTTTGGAGTTACAGAAGTTTGGCTAATGTCTAGATTACTACAGACTGTTCTGTTTTGGACAGATTCTGTTTTCATTGTGTTGTATCGGGGGGTATGAACAATGGATAAGTTAGAATACAATAGATATAATGTGAATATAAAATTGGAATGATTTTACAACAGTACCTAAAGGTGGTGATTTGCTTTATTATACTAACGGATCTCACGAGTTTTCTGTTGAGTTTTGTGTTGTGAAGTTTCAAGTTTTGGGGGAAGTTTTGATGGACTATGGAATAAGGAGTGACGAGAGTCTAAGCTTGGGGATGTCCAAGGCACCCCAAGGTAAAATTTAAGGACAACCAAGCATCTAAGCTCGGGGATGCCCCGGATGACCTCCTCTCTTTTGTCTACGATCCATCGATAAATTACTTGAGGCTATATTTTTATTCGCCACATGATATGTGTTTTTCTTGGAGCGTCTTGTGTTATATGAGTATTTTATTTTTAGTTTGCCACAATCATACTTGATGTACACACGTTTTGAGAGGGACACACATTAATCATGAATTTATTAGAATACTCTATGTGCTTTACTTATATCTTCTGAGCTAGGTAGTTGCTCTAGTGCTTCACTTATATCTTTTTAGAGCATGGCGGTGGTTTTATTTTGAAGAAATTAATGAACTCTCATGCTTCACTTATATTATTTTGAGTGTCTTATAAATAGTATGGCAATTTGTTTGGGTTATGAATTTAGTCCTAATATGATGGGTATTCAAGAAGGATATAATAAAAACTTTCATGAAGATCATTGAATATATGAGAAGTTTGATTCCTTGCATTTGTTTTGAGATATAAGATGGTGATATTAGAGTCATGCTAGTGAGTAATTGTGGTTAGTAAGAATATTTGTGTTAAGGTTTGTGATTCCCGAAGCATGCACGTATAGTCTCTCGTTAGGCGATGAAGTTGGAGCATGATTTATTTTTTATTGTCTTTCTTATGAGTGGCGGTCGGGGATGAGCGATGGTCTTTTCCCACCAATATATTCGCCTAGGAGCATGCATAGTAGTACTTTGCTTCAAGGGCTAATAAACTTTTGCAATAAGCATGTGAGTTCTTTATGACTAATGTTGAGTCCATGGATTATACGCATTCTCACCCTTCCACCATTGCTAGCCTCTTCGGTACCGTGCATTGCTCTTTCTCACCTTGGGAGTTGGTGCAAACTTCGCCGGTGCATCCAAATCTTGTGATATGATACGCTCTTTCACACATAAGCCAGCTTATATCTTCCTCAAAACAGCCACCATACCTACCTATTATGGCATTTCCATAGCCATTCCGAGATATATTGCCATGCAACTTCCACCGTTCCATTTTATTATGACACATACCATCATTGCCATATTGCTTTGCATGATCATATAGTTGATATAGTATTTGTGGCTTGGCCACCGTTCATATTTTTTATACATGTCACGTTAGATCATTGCACATCCCGGTACATGATACGTCTCCAATGTATCTATATTTATGAAGTATTCATACTGTTATATTATCATTCTTGGATGTTTTACAATCATTTTATAGCAACTTTATATCATTTTTTGTGACTAACCTATTGACATAGTGCCTAGTGCCAGTTGCTGCTTTTTGCTTGTTTTTCACATCGCAGGACATCAATACCAAACGGAGTTCAAACGCAGCAAAACATTTTGGAGATTTTTTTTGGACCAGAAGACATCCAGTGGGCCAAAGAAGTGCCAAAGGGGAGCCCCAAGGGGGGCACAACCAACCAGGGCGCGCCTGGGGGCCCAGGCGTGCCCAGGTGGGTTGTGGACACCTCGGTGGCCTCCTGCACCGCCTCTTCGCCCTATCAATTGCCAAATATTCCAAAACCCCCAAAGGTAACCCTAGATGAGAAGTTCCGCCGCCGCAAGCCTCTGTAGCCACAAAAAACCAATCTAGACCCCGTTCCGGCACCCTGCCGGAGGGGGAAATCATCACCGGTGGCCATCTTCATCATCCAGGCGGCCACCATGATGAGGAGGGAGTAGTCCACCCACGGAGCTGAGGGTTTGTACCAGTAGCTATGTGTTTAATCTCTCTCTCTCTCTTTCTCTCTCGTGTTCTTGAGATGTCACGGTCTTGATGTATCGCGGGCTTTGTTAATATAGTAGGATCATATGGTGTTTCCCCCTCTCTATCTTGTTGTGAATTGAGTTTTCCCTTTGCGATTTTGTTCTTATCGGATTGAATACTTTTATGGATTTGAGAACACGAGATGTATGTCTTGCTATGAATACCCGTGGTGACAATGGGTTATCATATTGATTCACTTGATATGTGTTTTGGCACTCAACTCGCGGATTCCCGAGGTGACATTGGGGTAATCTATGCATAGGGGTTGATGCACGTTCTCGTTGTTTCTCCGGTAGAAATCTTGGGACACTCTTTGAGGTTCTTTGTGTTGGATTGAGTATTATTAATCTGAATTTTCTTTCGTGTTATTTTAGTATGAACTCTTGATAGATTGATCAGAAAGAATAACTTAGTGTTATTTTAGTACGAACTCTTGATAGATCGATCGGAAAAAAATAACTTCGAGTTATTTTAGTACGAACTCTTGGATAGATCGATCGGAAAGAATAGCTACAAACATTTTTTTTCTTATGTTCTCCGCTAGATAGGAACTTTGGAGTGATTCTTCAAGAAGTATCAAGCATCTAAGCTTGGGGATGCCTCGGTAGGCATCCCACCTTTCTTCATCAACAATTATCGGTTGGTATCGGTTGAGCCTAAGTTTTTGCTTCTTCACATGAGTTGTGCTATTATTGGAATGGCATTTTATTTTGTTTTGCTTGCTGTTTTAATAAAATATTTAAATCCGAAAGTTTTTAAATAAGAGAGAGTCCACAATTAGCTACCTATTTATTTAACTACTCACTTGATCTTCACTTATATCTTCTTGGAGTAGCTTGTCATTTACTCTTGTGCTTCACTTATATCCTATGAGTAAATTGTTGAATGAATTGAATATCATGAAGTTGAAATTATATCATGCCTAGTGGTAGCTTCATATTGGGTTTAGAAAGTGAAATCTTTTGAAGCTTGACAATCACAATATTGGTCATACAAGCAATTCATGAATGATTAGTATAAGGAAGAGAACTTTCACATGCAAATATATTATCTTGGACATCTTCTATGATTGTGAATACCCATTAATTATTTTCAAACTTGAGCAAATTAGTTGAAGTTGGACAAGGAAGACAACGTAATGAGTTATGGTTGTGTATATTTGCATAGAAGTTATATTGTCATGGATCCTCCAACATGTGGTGTTCTCCTAGGATCTTTTGCTAGCCAAAAAATCGTACTAAGTAGAGATACTACCTGTGCATCCAAAAACCCATAAACCCAGTTTCTTGCCATGAGTGTCCACCTTAACTACCTATGGATTGAATAAGATCCTTCAAGTAAGTTGTCATCGATGCATAAAGCAATAAAAATTGCTCCTAAATATGTTTGATATTTTATTGTAAGGGAAAATTGAGCGTTGTACGAACTTGTGATGGCAAAGTAATAAAAGCGATGGACTGCATAATAAAGGTTGCTATCATAAGGGGCAATATAACGTGACGTTCCTTTGCATTAAGAGCTTGGGCATCCAAATAAAAAGTGCATGACAACCTCTGCTTCCCTCCGCGAAGGGCCTATCTTTTACTTTTCAGTATTTACTTTTATGCAAGAATCAATAGAATGCATTCTCATTTCAACCTCAGTTATTCTCTAGTTGGCAAGCATCATGTGGTGGGGAAAGATCTAGGCACATATGACCAGTCAAATATATTTGATCATGATTTATTATTGTTGAAAATTATCTCTATGATAAATGAGTTGGGAGGCGAAATATTAGGCCCCTATCTTTCTCTTTGTTCGATGGATGCCATTTGTTCTAAGTATATGCTTTGAGTACTAGAAATCATAGAAGACTATATGATGATTGAGTATGTGGAGCTCTAACTTAGAGTCCGTTGAATAAGTTGAATTGCAATTGTTTGCTCACTAAGAATATAGGTTGTTGAGTTTCAAGAGAATTCATTGTTTGAACCTTAACATGTGAATTAGTTGCTCTACTTTAACATAAGAAGTTTTACGAGAAAGACTTGTTGTTATAATGCTACGAAAACTGATTGAAATTATCATTGATCAAACTTGTGCACTTTGCTAGCATTCACACTTCATAAATTATTTCTTTTATCATTTACCTACTCGAGGACGAGTAGGAATTAAGCTTGGGGATACTTATATGTCTCCAACGTATCTACAATTTATGAAGTATCCATGTTGTTATATTATCATTCTTGGATGTTTTACAATCATTTTATAGGAACTTTATATCATTTTTTGGGACTAACCTATTGACATAGTGCCCCAGTGCCAGTTGCTGTTTTTTGGTTGTTTTTTACATCGCAGGAAATCGATACCAAATGGAGTCCAAACACAGCGAAACTTTTTGGAGATTTTGTTTGGACCAGAAGACATCTAGTGGGCCAAAGAAGTGCCAGAGGGGAGCTCTGAGGGGGGCACAACCCACCAGGGCGCGCCTGGGGGCCTAGGGGCGCCCAGGTGGGTTGTGCCCACCTTGGTGGCCTCCCATACTGCCTCTTCGCCCAATAAATTGCCAAATATTCCAAAACCCCCAAAGATAACCCTAGATGAGAAGTTCCGCCGCTGCAACCCTCTGTAGCCATGAAAAACCAATCTAGACCCCGTTCCGGCACCTTGCCAGAGGGGGAAATCATCATCGGTGGCCATCTTCATCATTCCGGCGGCCACCATGATGAGGAGGGAGTAGTCCACCCTCGGGGCTGAGGGTTTGTACCAGTAGCTATGTGTTTAATCTCTCTCTCTCTCCCCTGTTCTTGAGATGTCTCGGTCATTGTGGCAACCCGGCTCAGAGAAAACCGGAACGCCCCGTATTCCAGCCCAGAGATCGAGGAGAAGTCTTCTGGAATACGACACTGCTTAGCATAGAACAAACCAGCTTACTATTATTACACGAATATGATTACAAGGTCTACGATATTACAATGAATAACATCGGCACGGCGACACTACGCCATCCTCAGTTGCTCTATGCAAGCAGTAGAACAACTCGAAGCAGCGGAATAACTCTAGCAGCGGAACAACAACAACGGTGGTGAACTCCACTCTGCAGGGACTCTGGCTGGAACGCTTATCCTAGCTCGCGAACACAGGAACAACACCAAACAAGCAAGCAATCCAGGCACGACCTGCAAGCTGGCATGACACGCCAGGTCAGTACATTGAATGTACTTGCAATCTCACTATAACCAGAAGCATTCAAGACAAACATCGGCATGGCATTTACAGGTTAAGCAGGAATTAACATGAGATCCTCATAACAACATGACATGAGCAACATGAACATGATACAGTTAGAACAACATGAGCGTAGCATGAACATATGAATTCGACGATACTAGCATGCAACATGAAGACACTATATGCACTATTTATTCTGCTCGGGTTACTACGTACCCATCACATGCATCACTTACCAACCTCGGACATCACACGATTATCTCAGGATCAAATCAAGCTTGGTATAAACTATACCGTAGTAATCATTAGATGACCACAAGGAGCTTGATCTTGACCCGCGATTCTCGCACAACATCACGAATATCCAACAACTCGGTATCCTTGATACCACGGTGATCATTCCGGCGATCACAACCATGACCAACACTTGGTCTCAAACGGTGATCATTCCGGCGATCACAACCAACTTATCTCATCATCGAACCGGGGTTGTCATTAATCAAGTTATTATTAACACTGTTGACTCACGGTGGGACCGACTATGAACTGGGCCCTTATCCGCGGGCGCGGCTATCGATAGATTTAATATACACTCTGCAGAGGTTAGTACACTGTACCCACACCACGGAACCCATGGCCTCGCATTCCCATTCGGGTGGACCAACGGCGTTCCGACAAAACTGATCTACTGCCATGACACTCTCCCGGCCACTCCGACTCACTCCCCATTGGGCTAGTCCTGGGTGGCCCCGTGTCTACCAAAGACACAACGACCACCATCGTGGTCCGTCCCAAACAGGGACAAAAGCGCTTATCATCCAACCTACGGGCACACAAGGTTATGTCTGCCTACCTGATCAGGGTAAGCACGCCCATAACGTGCCCTAGTTGGAGGCACCGGCGAGAGGCACGACAATAGACCCAGTTAGGACCTTCCCATATGGGCAAGTGTGTTGCACTGGTCAGCTCAATATGGTGGCACCATGACTCAGCCAACAGTTGTTCAAGTTCAATTTAATCCGGTTAAACTTGAATGCAAATATGCTGAGCCATGATAAAATAACATGATGCAACTACAATGCATGAGCATGATATCAACATAATCATGAGAGAACCACATAACTACCTACCATATCAACAATGAATCATATCCAACTAAGCATGGCATACTGACTAGCATGGACATTATAAGTACATACTTCTCCGAAACATAGCATGACCACTAGCATCAACAATAAATATCATGCAAGAACATATCAACACTGCCATCATGCGAGCATTTAACCAACTGGATGCAATGGAACATGCATAACAATGGTACTCGAGATAGATGGCAATCATGCACCAAAGACCATTACCAACATCAACATGTACTACTAGCAAGCATAAGCATAGGAGAGGAATACTAGCAACTAGCAAGGCATGATAACCAGGTGCATAACAACATAGCAAGAAAGTAAGCACTAACCCAGAAGCATTACTGAAACAACGATAACCATATTTTAAACAAGCAAACATTTATTAACTATTTAAGTTGAAAACCATGGCTACTGCATGACTATCATGCAAGTGGGTATTGTGGCTTGCCTGGGGGTGAAGAAGGCATCGGGGAGAAGTGCGGTGAAGCCGCGAAAAGATTTGCCGGAAACAGTTCTCTCTCAGAGGGGCTGTTTACGGGCAAGGGCAAAAAGGTCATTTTCACAGTGTCAAACCATAGTGAAAATGAAACCAACAGAACGGGCTCGACGAGACGAAGAAGTGGGCTTTGGAATCACCTCATTTGGAGTTGTGGTTAAAAAGATATGAAGTGTTTTCTGCCAGGGACCTATCTGTAATGAAAATATTTTCAAACAAGGCCTGGACCGAAAAAACAGAAAGCGTATTAGAAGGAAATACGTTTTCACTGAACTGAAAACGCACTCGGGGCTGAAGAAGAATAGAAATACGCTTTCAGAAACAGAAAACGTATTCTGCTTAATACGTCTCCACTTATCTGACTAGGCAGAGGCGGGACCGGGCGCGAGGTCGCTGACGTGCGGGTCCCACGGGCTGTGGGGCCCGTCACTTATCCAGCTAGGCAGGCGGGGTCAACGCCTAGCCGCCGACAGGTGGGGCCATGAGGAGATGGGGCCCGCTTGGCCTGGCTCCTTCTTCCTCCTCCCGCTCGCCCCCGATGCAGAGATGAGACCGGCGGCCCGACGCGGATCCCCGGTGACTCCGGCCACCTCTCGCGGCGTGCGACCTACCGGCGTGATCAGCGCGACGAGGCGGATCCATCCAGGCAAGATGCAGCCGCGGGGAAGGGCTCGGCTGAGCGGGAGGCCAGCCGCGGCGGACGGCGATCTTCGGTCGGCGGCGAGCTCATGGCAGAAGGCCACCGGAGGGGAGGGAGAGCATGGGGGCGAAGTCTAGGTGGAGGAGGAGTCTACTGGTGGTGGAAAGAGAGGGGGAGGGGCACTGCCCAGCTCGAATTTGAGCGGAGCCGAACGGCGGCCATGGTGGCAATGGAGGTCGAGGAGGGGTTCTGGTGCTCGGGGAAGGGGCTCGGGGGAACTAGGGGAGAGGAGTGAGGCTGCTGGTGAGGTCAAGGGAGCTCCGGGTTGGCTTATATAGCCGCGGGACGAGGTGTCACGCTGGCGTCGCCACGGACGCGTGCCCTCGCTCGCGAGCTCGGAGGTAGACGACGTAGGAGGAGCAGTGGAGGCACTCACGGGGCAGAGGAGGCCAAAGGGGCGCAGGGAGGAAGAAGACGGCGAAGAACCGAGCCAAAACGCCACTGTGCGCCCGTGGGCACGCGGCGGCTTGCATCAGTGAGGAAGGTGCCGGAGGGGGAGCGGGGTCCAGGTGATCGGCGACGACGAGAGGAAGACAATGGACATGCTCACGCGCGCTAAGACAACGAGGGGGAAGCGGACGAAGCAGAAACGGCGCCCTGGACGCGGCCACTGCGCACGGAGCGCGTGCACAGGCACGCCATTGTCGTGGTCACCATGTGAACGAGGGCATTCAATGCTCAACATCACCCAAAACGTTGTCTAGCTGATAGTTCATCCAGGGGAGGTTGCAACTGCGGTGGTAGTTTGGTTAAAAGAGCTTCGGTTGAAAGGTAATTAACCTCTGAAGTTTACTGCAGTAAACTTGATCGTGTACTGCTGCTCAACAGGGAGGTGATTGGTGACAATGGAGTTGTCTGCGAGGTTGAGGTAAAGAAGGACTTACATCCTGGTAACTATGGAGGGGTTTGGATCAAGGTTTAACAGAGTTGCTTTGCAACTGCCAAATATGGTCCAGAATCAAGATTTGGATGATGCCCTCACATGGAGTTATGGAATGGGATGCAACTTGGCAAATCCTCATGATATGGACATATAAAGATGCTGTAAAAAGCTCATACCAAATGGACAATCCAAAATGGTACTTGCTTTACAAACATCATTTCTGTCCAGAATCTTGCAAAAATTCTAGAGGAAAAATGGCTTGAAGAACCATTCCCAAAATGGGTGGAGGTAGGTGATATGGATAACAGAAGGCATAGAAAAATTGGCAGCCATAATGGAGCAATATAAAATATACTTGCTTCACAAACTGAAATTTTGGACAGAATCAAAGAATTGAAGATGAGCTCACATGGATGCATGACATGAGCTCTACTTTTGTGGAGGGCTTTGATATGATGATACGAGGGATCATGCAAAATGGCAACTCATTTGGATATGCCTAGCTTGCACCTCCTTCACAAAGCTTCTTTCTGGATAGAAACTTTGGAAAATCATAATTAAATAATTACTAGTCAAATGAGGTTGCATTTTGGCATGTGGCAATGATATGTACAGTAAAAGGTGTCCAAGGAGTTTGAGGTCAATTGGGAAAAGGAAAATAGCACTTGCTTCACAATGTGTCATTTAGGGCAGAATAGGAAATGAATTATTTGAGCATGATGATAAACATGACAAATGAAATATTTTGCCATATGTGAGAAAGATATGACCCAAAAAATTTATGAGAATTATTTGCGAATTTTAGGAGTGATGGAAATAAAGGTTACTTCACAACCTAGGGCAATTTGAGTTATTCCTTTAATAGAAAAGGAATATTCCTAGTAAAAAGAATACTGGGATTTGGGCTAGGATGAAAATGACAGGGTCTAGGGAAGGATTTGGGAATGACAAGCCACTCTGGAAACAAAGAAGAGTTCATCTTCTTCACTTTCCAGACCACAAAGCCACGGAAAAAGAAAACTCAAGCAAAAACCTCAGAAAAACAAAAGAAAAAGAAAGGGCCAAAAATCAGGCTATCACAGTCTTGATGTATCGCGGGCTTTGTTAATATAGTCGGATCATATGGTGTTTTCTCCTCTCTATCTTGTTGTGAATTGAGTTTTCCCTTTGAGATTTCATTCTTACCGAATTGAATACTTTTATGGATTTGAGAACACGTGATATGTATGTCTGAATACCCGTGGTGACAATGGGGTATCATATTGATTCACTTGATATGTGTTTTATCACTCAAATCGCAGATTCCCGAGGTGACATTGGGGTAATCTATGCATAGGGGTTGATGCATGTTCTCGTCTTTGTTTCTCCGGTAGAAATCTTGGGGCACTCTTTGAGGTTCTTTGTGTTGGATTGAGTATTATGAATCTGAATTTGCTTTGGTGTTATTTTTGTACGGACTCTTGATAGATCAATCAAAAATAATAACTTGGTGTTATTTTAGTACGAACTCTAGGATAGATCAATCAGAAAGAATAGCTACGAACAATTTCTTCTTATGTTCTCCGCTAGATAGGAACTTTGGAGTGATTCTTCATCGCACTTTGAGGGATGGTTATATGATCCAATTAGATTAGCATTGTTGAGAGATTGCACTAGCGAAAGTAAGGACCCTAGGCCTCATTTTCAAGCATTACAATACTGTTTGTGCTCCGTTTTATCAATTGCTACTTGCTGTTTTTATTGTTCCTATTAGAAAAATCAATATCTACTATCATTACTACACTTTTATCACCATCTCTTCACCGAACTAGTGCACCTATACAAATTACCATTGTATTTGGTGTGTTGGGGACACAAGAGACTCTTTGTTATTTGGTTGCAGGGTTGTTTGAGAGAGATTATCTTCATCCTACGCCTCCCACGGAATCATAAACCTTAGGTCATCCACTTGAGGGAAATTTGCTACTGTCCTACAAAATTCCGCACTTGGTGAGGGAGTCCTGGATTAGGGGGTCCTCGGGTGTCCGGTCTATTCGATATGGGCCAGACTGATGGGCCATGAAGATAAAGCAGAAGACTATGCCCCGTGTCCGGGTAGGACTCCTATATGCATGGACGGCAAGTTTGGTGTCCGGATGTACTATTTCCTTCTTCTACAAACCGACTCTGTACAACCCTAGGCCCCTTCGTTGTGTATATAAACCGGAGGGTTTAGTCCATAGAGGCTATCATAATAATCATAGGCTAGATAGCTAGGGTTTGGCCATTATGATATCGAGGTAGATCAACTCTTGTAACCCATATACACACCGAATGTAATCGAGCAGGACGTAGGGTTTTACCTCCATTAAGAGGGCCTGAACCTGGGTAAACATCGTGTCCCTACTGTCCCTTGTTACTATCGATCCTCAGACACACAACTTGGGACCCCCTACCCGAGATCTGCCGGTTTTGACACTAACATTGGTGCTTTCATTGAGAGTTCCGTTGTGTTGTCGACAGAAGAATCAATGGCTCGCCTCGTTATCAACAATGACACGGTTTCCGGGGAGACTTTTCTCCCTGGTCAACTCTTTGTGTTTGGTGGCTTCGTGCTACGTGCCAACTCGACCGGTCACCTTGAGCATGTTGACAGTTACGCCCCTGGTCAGCGGATCAGGTTCGGAAGTCTGGACTACATCACCGATATCCGAGGAGACCTGGTCTTCGAGCGGTTCGCGGCCTCGGCTGCCGCTCACCACCCGCATGAAGGGGGCCCTTCGGATCTTCCATCAGATCCCGTTCAGGGGTCGACACTCATGCCCGCCTCGGCCTTAGATCCGGGGCGGACCGCTTCGTCCGAAGACGGGAGGATAAACCCCGCCGGACTCTCTTCCATTACGGAGCTTCTAGCCGGAGACCCAGATGCGACCACGCCATCAGAGGACCCGAAGTCAAACGGGACTCTCCACGTCATCGGGAAGCCGGACTCGCCTCTGGAAACCTACTCTGAACTCTCGGGGTCTATGATACGTCTCCGTCGTATCTAATTTTCAAAACACTTTTGCCCTTGTTTTGGACTCTAACTTGCATGATTTGAATGGAACTAACCCGGACTGACGCTGTTTTCAGCAGAATTGCCATGGTGTTATTTATGTGCAGAAACAAAAGTTCTCGGAATGACCTGAAACTCCACGGAGATTATTTTTGGAAATAATAAAAAATACTGGCAAAAGAATCAAGGCCAGGGGGCCCACACCCTTGCCACGAGGGTGGGGGGCGCGCCCCTTGCCTCGTGGCCCCCCTGGAGCTCCACCGACCTCAACTCCAACTCCATATATTCGTGTTCGGAGATAAAAAAAACCAGGGAGAAAGATTCATCCCGTTTTACGATACGGAGCCGCCGCCAAGCCCTAAACTCTCTCGGGAGGCCTGATCTGGAGTCCGTTCGGGGCTCCGGAGAGGGGAATCCGTCGCCGTCGTCATCATCAACCATCCTCCATCACCAATGTCATGATGCTCACCGCCGTGCGTGAGTAATTCCATCGTAGGCTTGCTGGACGGTGATGGGTTGGATGAGATTTATCATGTAATCGAGTTAGTTTTGTTAGGGTTTGATCCCTAGTATCCACTATGTTCTGAGATTGATGTTGCTATGACTTTGCTATGCTTAATGCTTGTCACTAGGGCCTGAGTGCCATGATTTCAGATCTGAACCTATTATGTTTTCATGAATATATGTGAGTTCTTGATCCTATCTTGCAAGTCTATAGTCACCTACTATGTGTTATGATCCGGCAACCCCGAAGTGACAATAATCGGGACCACTCCCGGTGATGACCATAGTTTGAGGAGTTCATGTATTCACTATGTGTTAATGCTTTGGTCTGGTACTCTATTAAAAGGAGGCCTTAATATCCCTTAGTTTCCGCTAGGACCCCGCTGCCACGGGAGGGTAGGACAAAAGATGTCATGCAAGTTCTTTTCCATAAGCACGTATGACTATATTCGGAATACATGCCTACATTACATTGATGAATTGGAGCTAGTTCTGTGTCACCCTATGTTATGATTGTTACATGATGAACCACATCCGACATAATTCTCCATCACCGATCCAGTGCCTACGAGCTTTTCACATACTGTTATCCGCTTATTTACTTTTCCGTTGCTACTGTTACAATCACTACAAAACCCAAAAAATATTACTTTTGCTATCGTTACTGTTACTTCCATACTACTTTGCTACTAAATACTTTGCTGCAGATATTAAGTTATCCAGGTGTGGTTGAATTGACAACTCAACTGCTAATACTTGAGAATATTCTTTGGCTCCCCTTGTGTCGAATCAATAAATTTGGGTTGAATACTCTACCCTCGAAAACTGTTGCGATCCCCTATACTTGTGGGTTATCAAGACTATTTTCTAGCGCCGTTGCCGGGGAGCATAGCTCTATTCTTTGAGTCACTTGGGATTTATATCTGCTGGTCACTATGAAGAACTTGAAAGACGAGAAAACAAAAATTTATCCCTCAACTACGAGGGGAGGTAAGGAACTGCCATCCAGCTCTGCACTTGATTCATCTTCTGTTTTGAGTAAACTTGTGACACCTAAACCTGCTTCTGCTATTAATTCTGATATGTCGCATGTTATTGATGATGCCACTTCTGCTATGCATGATTCTTATGATGAAACTACTTCTATGCTTGATACTACTGTGCCACTTGGTGAATTTCTTGATGAACAACTTGCTAGGGCTAGAGAGAATGAAATTATTGAAAATGATAATATTGATGAATGTGATGATGAAGGCTCTCCCAATAAATATGAATTGCCTGTTGTGCCTGAGGGCTATGTTATGGATGAAGAAACTAAAAGAGACTTTCTTGCTTGCAATGATAGAAGTGATCTTAAGAAATTATTAGCTAAGCTTAAACAAAAAACTCTGAATGCTAGGATGAAATATGATCTTGCTTATGCTACTTCACCTATCTTTGTTACTGATAAGGATTATGAATTCTCTATTGATCCTGATATAATTACTTTGGTTGAATCTGATCCTTTTTATGGCTATGAATCTGAAACTGTTGTGGCACATCTTATTAAATTAAATGATATGGCCACCCTGTTCACTAATGATGAGAGAACTCGCTACTTTTATATCCTTAAAATATTTTCGTTCTCATTAAAGGGTGATGCTAAGATATGGTTTAATCCTCTTGATCCTGGTTGTGTGCGTAGTCCCCAGGATATGATTTATTACTTCTCTGCTAAATATTTCCCTGCTCATAAGAAATAACCTGCCTTAAGGGAAATATATAATTTTGTGCAAATTGAAGAAGAGAGTCTCCCACAAGCTTGGGGGAGGCTTCTCCAATTACTTAATGCTTTGCCTGATCATCCTCTTAAGAAAAATGAAATACTTGATATCTTTTATAATGGACTAACCGATGCTTCCAGAGATTACCTAGATAGTTGTGCTGGTTCTATTTTCAGGGAAAGAACACCGGATGAAGCTGAAAATCTATTGAATAATATGTTGACAAATGAAAATAATTGGACACTTCCTGAGCCAACTCCTGAGCCTATTCCTAAACCAACTCCGAAGAAGAGGGGTGTTCTATTTCTCAGTCCTGAAGATATGCAAGAGGCAAAGAAATCTATGAAAGAAAAGGGTATTAAAGCTGAAGATGTTAAGAATTTACCACCTATTGAAGAAATACATGGTCTTGATTTACCGCCTGTCGAAGAAAAATATGATCTTACTTCATCACCTATTGAAGAAACTCATGGTCTTGATAACCCGACACAGGTAGTAAAGGTAAATTCTCTCTATAGATTTGATGAAGGTGATATTCCTCGTTATAAGTCTGCTAGACAATGCTTAGATGAGTTTGACAATTTTATTGTTAAACAAGAGAACTTCAATGCTTATATTGGTAGACAATTAAAATACAATTCCGATACGCTTGAACACTTGAGTGATTATATGTCTAGAGTTAAAGGTGAACTTAAACTCATTAGTAAACATGCTTCTATGGTTACCACTCAAGTAGAACAAGTACTTAAAGCTCAAAATGATTTGCTCAATGAATTAAATAATAAGAATAATGACTATGCTGTTAGAGTGGCTACTAGAACTGGTAAGATGACTCAGGAACCTTTGTATCCTGAAGGCCACCCTAAGAGAATTGAGCAAGATTCTCAGAGAAATAATTTAGATGCACCTAGTCCTTCTAAGAAGAAGAAAAAGAAAAATGATAGGACTTTGCATGCTTCTAATGAACCTATTGCTGAACCACCTGAGAATCCAAATGATATTTCTATTTCTGATGCTGAAACACAATCTGGTAATGAACATGAACCTAGTAATAATGTTAATGATGATGTTCATGATGATGCTCAACCTAGCAATGATAATGATGTAGAAATTGAATCTGTTGTTGATCTTGATAGCCCACAATCAAAGAATCAACATTATGATAAGAGAGACTTTGTTGCTAGGAAACACGGTAAGGAAAGAGAACCTTGGGTTCAGAAACCCATGCCTTTTCCTCCCAAACCATCCAAGAAAAAGGATGATGAGGATTTTGAGCGCTTTGCTGAAATGATTAGACCTATCTGTTTGCGTATGCGATTAATTGATATGCTCAAAATGAATCCTTATGCTAAGTATATGAAATATATTGTCACTAATAAAAGAAAGATACCAGAAGCTGAAATTTCCACCATGCTTGCTAATTACACTTTCAAGGGTGGAATACCTAAGAAGTTAGGAGATCCAGGAGTACCTACTATACCATGCTCCATTAAAAGAAACTATGTTAAAACTTCTTTATGTGATCTTGGAGCCGGTGTTAGTGTTATGCCTCTCTCTTTATATCGTAGACTTGATTTGAATAAGTTGACACTTACTGAAATATCTTTTCAAATGACTGATAAATCAACTACTATACCTGTCGGTATTTGTGAGGATGTGCCTGTTGTGGTTGCAAATGTTACTATTTTAACGAACTTTGTTGTTCTTGATATTCCCGAGGACGATAGTATGTCTATTATTCTTGGAAGACACTTTTTGAATACTGCAAGGGCTGTTATTGACTGCAACAAAGGCAATGTCACTTTTCATGTAATGAGCATACGGTACACTTTCCGAGGAAACAACCTCAAGTTCATAGTATCAATTCTATTGGAAACATTCCATCGATTATTATTGGAGGTTTTGAATTTCCTCTACCTACTGTCAAGAAGAAGTATGATATTCTTATTATTGGGGATGTGCATATCCCCGTTGAGGTAACATAGTGTTATTCAAAATTTCTCCGGTTCCATGTTAGTCGGAATGAGTTTGTTAACAAGACTTGATCAACCTTGTTAGTGGATTCCTTTTGATGAGCATGAGATGGATGAAGTTAGAAAGCACAACCTTCTGTACCCTCCTTTTACTTTCTGTTATTTAGTTGAAATAAAGTAAAAATAGTATTTTCCTGTCTGTTTCTGAATTATCTGTGCAATAAAAAAATACCCCAAAAATAAAAGTTCTCCAAATGCCCCGAAAATGAAATATGATTTTTTCTAGAATATTTGAGAATATCTCGCACTGAGAACACAACAGGGGGAGCTGGCACCTGGCCACGAGGGTCCAGGGCGCGCCCACCCCTGGGCGCGCCCCTTGCCTTGTGGGCCCACGGTGGCCCCCCTCCACTTATTCCTACACCCACACACTTCTTCTTCCTCCCAAAAAAATCACCAACCAGCTCAAGGACGAGTTCTAGCTCATTTTGCTGCGATCTTCGATCTCCTTGCTCAAAGCACCTCTCACAAAACTGTTTTGGGGGATTGTTCCTTGGTATGTGACTCCTCCAATGGTCCAATTAGTTTTTGTCCTAGTGCTTTATTCATTGCAAATTTTTGCTGCCTAGGCGACCCTGTTCTTGAGCTTGCATGTCAAATTAATATGGTCCCAAGTAGTTCTAATGCATGATGTACTCTCTAGGAACTTGTGGGAGTAGTTGCTATCAATTTTGTTGAGCTTGGTTCACTTTTATTTGAAGTTACTAAAAATTTCAGAAATTTTTCAGAGGAAGAAATATGCTTAGGAAAATGTACCAAGGTGGTTCTTCAAGGAAACAAGGACCCAGGCTTGCAATACGTGATGCTGATGATGAGCCACCAAGGGACGCTCCCCTGCGGCCTTGTGAATGGCCTTCAGAGGACTTCATGGATCAAGCTGGAATTAAGGAAGAATTTAACGCATACTTGCGTAACGCTGATCTTGTGAGCTTCGAGGCAGAAAAGTGCCACCAGTACCACTATCTCACTAGTTCCTTTGTGAGGAGGTTTGAATTTTCATCTTCACGCAATTCTCAAACTGTCCTGTTTGATCTTTATGAAAATTCTTATACTATGGACTTAGAGGATTTTACCACTGCTTGCAAACTTCCACAATGGGGTAGTGCTAGTGAACCTCACAAATCTGAATTTAGAGATTTTCTTGCTAGTATAACTGTGAGGGAATCTAGAGACATACCACAAGCTACCATGGGGAGCATTCATTTTCCTGCTATACATTATTTTGCTCTCTTCATAGGTAGGTGTGTAAATGGTAAGGATGAAGCATGTCATATGTGTGTCCCTGACCTCAGTATTCTCAGGAGTGCTGTGTTAGGAGATAAACATTATAATTTGGGAGCCATTGTTGCACGTAGGTTGCATCATAATAGATTTAATGGAGATTTCTTTGGTGGAATTTATGCAACCCGCATAGCTATTTTTCTGGGTATAGCCATACGTGAGGATGATATTGAGTTGCCTCCTACTTATTTGGATTATGAGGCTATGGTCCGTCATCATTTTGTTGAGAGGAACGATCAGTTCCTCCAGTACCGACTAATCTTTGATAGACGACGCACCTATCACGTCGCTCTCCCTGCTTCTACTTTCTTTGACTTTCAGGCAAAGGGGAGATATTACATAACCAGAGAGGAGGCGGAGGAGTATAAGAGGAAGGCTGAGATAGCTCGCCTCCAAGCTGCAGCACACGATGCAATGACTGCTGCGTCTCAGTATGACCCCAACTACAACTTTGGATATCCGCCAGGCCATCCGTGGCAATAGACCAACTTAGGCCAAAAGCCTAAGCTTGGGGGAGTACGTATTTCTCACCGACATTACATTTATGTTTGCACACTCATTGCTAGTTGTCGGTGCTCATACTTTTTCACTGTAATATCCATGCTAGTTTATTTCCTTTTTATGCTTTCTTCTTGTATGTTTGATAAACCTTAAGAAAAACCAAAAAATTAGTTGTAGCTTTAGCTAGTTTACTTTTCATGCTGTAGTAGTAATAATTAAAAGAAAACCCAAAAAGATTTCCCGTTCTTCTTTTGCTTGTTGGGAGCTTTCCCGTGTAAATAGTTTTATTTCTTTTCTTTGGGAGTCGATAGGAGAAGACCATGATTAATATGTTGAAGTGGCTCTTATATGCATTATTGTTGATTTAACCAAGAGCCCATATTGCCTAGTCTTCTCCTGTTTATTGAATGCTCGCAGATTCCAGCTTAGTCCAATGCACGTGCACTATTATTATTATTCACATCGTTCGGTCGTGCAAGTGAAAGGCAATTATGATGATATATGATGGACTGATTGAGATGAGAGAAGCTGGTATGAACTCGACCTCTCTTGTTTTTGTAAATATGATTAGTTCATCGTTCCTGATTCAGCCTATTATGAATAAACATGTTTGCAATGACAATTAGAGATTATAGTTGCTCGTGCCATGCTTGATTAGCTATGAGTTATAATGGTTTACCTTGCGTGCCAACATGCTATTAAAATGGTTGTGATGTGGTATGATAGGGTGGTATTCTCCTTTGAATGATTTAAGTGACTTGACTTGGCACATGTTCACGCATGTAGTTGAAACAAATCAACATAGCCTTCACGATATTTATGTTCATGGTGGATCCTACTCATGCTTGCACTCAATTTTTATTAATTTTAATGCATGTTCATGACTGTTGTCGCTCTCTAGTTGGTCGCTTCGCAGTCTTTTGCTAGCCTTCACTTGTACTAAGCGGGAATACTGCTTGTGCACCCAATCCCTTAAACCGCAAAGTTATTCCATATGAGTCCACTATACCTTCCTATATGCGGTATCTACCTGCCGTTCCAAGTAAATTTGTATGTGCCAAACTCTAAACCTTCAAATGAAATTCTGTTTTGTATGCTCGAATAGCTCATGTATCAACTAGGGCTGTTCGTATCTTCCATGTTAGGCGGGTTATTCTCAAGAGGAGTGGACTCCGCTCCTCACTCACGAGAAAATGGCTGGTCACCGGGATGCCTAGTCCCATGCTTTATGCAAATCAAATCAAAATAATTGCAAACAAAACTCCCCCAGGGCTGTTGCTAGTTGGAGGCACTTGTTGTTGCGAGCAAGCCATGGATTGATGCTTGTTGGTGGAGGGGGAGTATAAACTTTACCATTCTGTTTGGGAACCGCCTATAATGCGTGTAGCATGGAAGATATCGCCATCTCTCGGTTGCTATGTTGACAATGAAAGTATGCCGCTCAAAATATTATTTATCTCTGCTTTAAAATCGAGCTCTGGCGCCTCTACAAATGCCTGCTTCCCTCTGCGAAGGGCCCATCTATTTACTTTTATGTTGAGTCATCACCCTCTTATTAAAAAGCACCAGCTGGAGAGCACTGCTGTCATTTGCATTCATTACTATTAATTTATATTGGGTATGCCTATGACTGGATCTCTTTTACCATGAATTACAATGTTTAGTCAGTCCTTGATCTTTAAAGGTGCTCTGCATTTATGTTTTGCGGTCTCAGAAAGGGCTAGCGAGATACCATCTTGTTATATCATATCATGATTGTTTTGAGAAAGTGTTGTCATCCGAGATTTATTATTATTTCTCGCTAGTTGGTTATGCCATTGACATGAGTAAACATGAGACCTAAGTGTTATTGTGAATATGGTTAGTTCATAATCTTTGCTGAAAACTTGAAAGCTGGCTTTACATATTTACAACAACAAGAGCAAACAGAGTTTGTAAAAGTTTTTCTTTATCACTTTCAGTTTATCAACTGAATTGCTTGAGGACAAGCAAAGGTTTAAGCTTGGGGGAGTTGATACGTCTCCGTCGTATCTACTTTTTCAAACACTTTTGGACTGACGCTAACTTGCATGATTTGAACTCTAACTTTCATGATTTGAATGGAACTAACCTGGACTAACGCTGTTTTCAGTAGAATTGCCATGGTGTTATTTATGTGCAGAAACAAAAGTTCTCGGAATGACCTGAAACTCCACGGAGATTATTTTTGGAAATAATAAAAAATACCGGTGAAAGAAACAAGGCCAGGGGCCCGCACCCTTGCCATGAGGGTGGGGGCGCGCCTGCCCCCTGGGCGCGCCCCCCCTGCCTCGTGGGCCCCCTGGAGCTCCACCGACCTCAACTCCAACTCCATATATTCGTGTTCGGAGAGAAAAAACCAGGGAGAAAGATTCATCGCGTTTTATGATACGGGGCCGTTGCCAAGCCCTAAACTCTCCCGGGAGGGCTGATCTGGAGTCCGTTCGGGGCTCCGGAGAGGGGAATCCGTCGCCGTCGTCATCATCAACCATCCTCCATCACCAATTTCATGATGCTCACCGCCGTGCGTGAGTAATTCCATCGTAGGCTTGCTGGAGGGTGATGGGTTGGATGAGATTTATCATGTAATCGAGTTAGTTTTGTTAGGGTTTGATCCCTAGTATCCACTATGTTCTGAGATTGATGTTGCTATGACTTTGCTATGCTTAATGCTTGTCACTAGGGCCCGAGTGCCATGATTTCAGATCTGAACCTATTATGTTTTCATGAATATATGTGAGTTCTTGATCCTATCTTGCAAGTCTATAGTCACCTACTATGAGTTATGATCCGGCAACCCCGAAGTGACAATAATCGGGACCACTCCCGGTGATGACCATAGTTTGAGGAGTTCATGTATTCACTATGGATATGTCTCCAACGTATCTATAATTTTTGATTGCTCCATGCTATATTATCTACTGTTTTGGACATTATTGGGCTTTATTATTCACTTTTATATTATTTTTGGGACTAACCTATTAACCGGAGGCCCAGCCCAGAATTGATGCTTTTTGCCTATTTCAGAGTTTCGCAGAAAAGGAATATCAAACGGAGTACAAACGGAATGAAACATTCGGGAACGTGATTTTTAGGAAGATTATGATCCGAGAGACTTGGACCCTACGTCAAGAAACAAAAGAGGAGGCCACGAGGTAGGGGGGCGCGCCCTCCACCCTCGTGGGCCCCCTGTTGCTCCACCGACGTACTCCTTCCTCCTATATATACCTACGTACCCCCAAACGATCGGATACGGAGCCAAAAACCTAATTCCACCGCCGCAACCTTCTGTACCCACGAGATCCCATCTTGGGGCCTGTTCTGGAGCTCCGCCGGAGGGGGCATCCATCACGGAGGGCTTCTACATCAACACCATAGCCTCTCCAATGAAGTGTGAGTAGTTTACTTTAGACCTTCGGGTCCATAGTTAGTAGCTAGATGGCTTCTTCTCTCTTTTTTGGATCTCAATACAATGTTCTCCCCCTCTCTCGTGGAGATCCATTCGATGTAATCTTCTTTTTGCGGCGTGTTTGTTGAGACCGATGAATTGTGGGTTTATGATCAAGATTATCTATGAACAATATTTGAATCTTCTCTGAGTTCTTTTATGTATGATTGGTTATCTTTGCAAGTCTCTTCGAATTATCAGTTTGGTTTGGCCTACTAGATTGATCTTTCTTGCAATGGGAGAAGTGCTTAGCTTTGGGTTTAATCTTTCAGTGTCCTTTCCCAGTGACAGTAGGGGCAGAAAGCACGTATTGTATTGTTGCCATCGAGGATAACAAGATGGGGTATTTATCATATTGCATGAATTTATTCCTCTACATCATGTCATCTTGCTTAAGGCGTTACTCTATTTTCATGAACTTAATACTCTAGATGCATGCTGGATAGCGGTCGATGAGTGGAGTAATAGTAGTAGATGCAGGCAGGAGTCGGTCTACTTGTCTCGGACGTGATGCCTATATACATGATCATACCTAGATATTCTCATAACTATGCTCAATTCTGTCAATTGCTCAACAGTAATTCGTTCACCCACCGTAAAATACTTATGCTCTTGAGAGAAGCCACTAGTGAAACCTATGGCCCCCGGGTCTATTTTCCATCATATTAATCTCCCTACAACAAGCTATTTCTGGCGCCGTCTTTATTTTGCTTTCTTTACTTTGCATCTTTATTACAAAAATACCAAAAATATTATCCTATCATATCTAGCAGATCTCACTCTCGTAAGTGACCGTGAAGGGATTGACAACCCCTTATCACGTTGGTTGCGAGGATTTATTTGTATTGTGCGGGTGCGAGGGACTCGCGCGTAGCCTCCTACTGGATTGATACCTTGGTTCTCAAAAACTGAGGGAAATACTTACGCTACTTTGCTGCATCACCCTTTCCTCTTCAAGGGAAAACCAACGCAGTGCTCAAGAGGTAGCAAGAAGGATTTCTGGCACCGTTGCCGGGGAGGTCTATGGAAAAGTCAACATGCCAAGTACCCATCACAATCCCTTATCTCCCGCATTACATTATTTGCCATTTGCCTCTCGTTTTCCTCTCCCCCACTTCACCCTTGCCGTTTTATTCGCCCTCTCTTTTCCGTTTGCCTCCTTTTGTCCGTCTCTTGTTTGCTCATGTGTTGGATTGCTTGCTTGTCACGATGGCTCAAGATAATTCCAAATTATGTTACTTTACCAATACCAACAATAATGATTTCCTTAGCACTCCGATTGCTCCTCTTACTAATACTGAATCTTGTGAAATCAATGCTACTTTGTTGAATCTCGTCATGAAAGATCAATTCCCCGGCCTTCCTAGTGAAGATGCCGCTACTCATCTAAATAGCTTCGTTGATTTGTGTGATATGCAAAAGAAGAAAGATGTTGATAATGATATTGTTAAATAGAAGCTATTTCCTTTTTCGCTTAGAGATCGTGCTAAAGCTTGGTTTTCGTCTTTGCCTAAAAATAGTATTGATTCTTGGAACAAGTGCAAAGATGCCTTTATCTCTAAGTATTTTCCTCCCGCTAAGATCATCTCTCTTAGAAACGATATTATGAATTTTAAGCAACTTGATCATGAACATGTTGCACAAGCTTGGGAGAGGATGAAATTAATGATACGTAATTGCCCTACTCATGGTTTGAATTTGTGGATGATTATACAATTTTTTTATGCCGGATTGAATTTTGCTTCTAGAAATATTTTAGATTCGGCCGCGGGAGGCACTTTTATGGAAATCACTTTAGGAGAAGATACTAAACTCCTAATATTATGGTTAATTATTCTCAATGGCACACTGAAAGATCTACTAATAAAAAAGTGCATGTGATAGAAGAAATTAATGTTTTGAGTGGAAAGATGGATGAACTTATGAAATTATTTTCCACTAAGAGTGTTTCTTCTGATCCTAATGATATGCCTTTGTCTACTTTGATTGAGAATAATAATGAATCTATGGATGTGAATTTTGTGGGGAGGAATAATTTTGGTAACAACGCGTATAGAGGAAACTTTAATCCTAGGCCTTATCCTAGCAATTCCTCTAATAATTATGGTAATTCCTACAACAACTCTTGTGGAAATTTTAATAAGATGCCCTTTGAATTTGAGACTAGTGTTAAAGAGTTTATGAACTCACAAAAGAATTTCAATGCTTTGCTTGAAGAGAAATTTCTTAAAGTTGATGAATTGGCTAGGAACGTTGATAGAATTTCTCTTGATGTTGATTCTTTAAAGCTTAGATCTATTCCTCCTAAGCATGATATCAATGGGTCTCTCAAAGCCATGAGAATTTCCATTGATGAGTGCAAAGAAAGAACCGCTAGGATGCGTGCTAAGAAAGATTGCTTTATAAAAGCGTGTTCTTCAAATTTCTATCAAAATAAAGATGAAGATCTAAAAGTTATTGATGTGTCTCCTATTAAATCTTTGTTTTGCAATATGAATCTTGATAATGATGAGACTGAATATGATCCACCTTTACCTAGAAGGCATTCCAAAAATTCGGAGTTTTTAGATCTTGATGCTAAATTTGATAAAAGTGGGATTGAAGAAATCAAAACCCTAGATGTTGCTAAACCCACTATTTTGGTTTCAAGGAATTTAATTATGAAAATTGCTCTTTGATAGATTGTATTTCCATGTTGCAATCGGTGCTAAATTCTCCTCATGCTTATAGTCAAAATAAAGGGTTTACTAAACATATCGTTGATTCCTTGATGCAATCTTATGAAGAAAAGCTTGAGTTGGAAGTTTCTATCCCTAGAAAACTTTATGATGAGCGGGAACCAACTATTAAAGTTAAGATTAAGGATCATGAGGTCTATGTTTATGTGATTTGGGTGCTAGTGTTTCCACTATTCCCAAAACTTTGTGTGATTTGCTAGATTTCCGTGATTTTGATGATTGCTCTCTAAACTTGCACCTTGCGGATTCTACTAATAAGAAACCTATGGGAAGAATTAATGATGTTCTTATTGTTGCAAATAGGAATTATGTGCCCGTAGATTTTATCGTTCTTGATATAGATTGCAATCCTTCATGTCCTATTATTCTTGGTAGACCTTTACTTAGAACGATTGGTGCAATTATTGATATGAAGGAAGGGAATATTAGATTCCAATTTCCATTAAAGAAAGGCATGGAACACTTCCCTAGGAATAAAATAAAATTGCCATATGAATCTATCATGAGAGCCATTTATGGATTGCCTACCAAAGATGGCAATACCTAGATCTATCCTTGCTTTTATGCCTAGCTAGGGGCGTTAAACGATAGCGCTTGTTGGGAGGCAACCCAATTTTATTTTTAGTTTTTTTTGCTTTTTGCTTCTGTTTAGGAATAAATATTTGTTCTAGCCTCTGGTTAGATGTGTTTTTATGTTTTAATTAGTGTTTGTGCCAAGTTAAACCTATAGGATCTTCTTGGATGATAGTTATTTGATCTTGCTGTAATTTCCAGAAACTTTCTGTTCACGAAAACAATTGTTAAAACTCACCAGAACGTGATAAAATACTGATTCCAATTGCTGCTGATCAATAAACAAATTTTCTAGGTCGTCCTATTTTGGAAGATTTTTTGGATTTCCAGAAGTTTGCGTTAGTTACAGATTACTACAGACTGTTCTGTTTCTGACAGATTTTGTTTTTCGTGTGTTGTTTCCTTATTTTGATTAATCTATGGCTAGTAAAATAGTTTATAAACCATAGAGAAGTTGGAATACAGTAGGTTTAACACCAATATAAATAAATAATAAGTTCATTACAGTACCTTGAAGTGGTCTTTTGTTTTCTTTCGCTAACGGAGCACACGAGATTTTCTGTTAAGTTTTGTCTTGTGAAGTTTTCAAGTTTTGGGTGAAAGATTTTTGATGGATTATGGAACAAGGAGTGGAAAGAGCCTAAGCTTGGGGATGCCCATGGCACCCCCAAGATAATATAAGGACACCATAAAGCCAAAGCTTGGGGATGCCCCGGAAGGCATCCCCTCTTTCGTCTACTTCCATCGGTAACTTTACTTGGAGCTGTATTTTTATTCACCACATGATATGTGTTTTGCTTGGAGCGTCTTGTATGATTTGAGTCTTTGCTTTTTAGTTTACCACAATCATACTTGCTGTACACACATTTTGAGAGAGCCATACATGATTTGGAATTTGTTAGAATACTCTATGTGCTTCGCTTATATCTTTTGAGTTATATAGTTTTGCTCTAGTGCCTCACTTATATCTTTTGGAGCACGGTGGTGGATTTGTTTTATAGAAACTATTGATCTCTCATGCTTCACTTAGATTATTTTGAGAGTCTTAAATAGCGTGGTAATTTGCTTAAATAATCCTAATATGCTTGGTATTCAAGATTCGTAAAAACTTTCTTATGAGTGTGTTGAATACTATGAAAAGTTTGATGCTTGATAATTGTTTTGAGACATGAAGATGGTGATATTAGAGTCATGCTAGTTGAGTAGTTGTGAATTTGAGAAATACTTGTGTTAAAGTTTGTGATTTCCGTAGCATGCACGTATGGTGAACCGTTATGTGATGAAGTCGGAGCATGATTTATTTATTGATTGTCTTCCTTATGAGTGGCGGTCGGGGACGAGTGACGGTCTTTTCCTACCAATCTATCCCCCTAGGAGCATGCGCGTAATACTTTGCTTTGATAACTTGTAGATTTTTGCAATAAGTATATGAGTTCTTTATGACTAACGTTGAGTCCATGGATTATACGCACTTTTCTTCCTCCCACCATTGCTAGCCTCTCTAATACCGCACACTTTTCGCCGGTATCATACACCCACCATAACCTTCCTCAAAACAGCCACCATACCTACCTATCATGGCATTTCCATTGCCATTCCGAGATATATTGCCATGCAACTTTCCACCGTTCCGTTCATTATGACACGCTCCATCATTGTCATATTGTTTAGCATGATCATGTAGTTGACATCGTATTTGTGGGAAAGCCACCATTCATAATTCTTTCATACATGTCACTCTTGATTCATTGCATATCCCGGTACACCGCCGGAGGCATTCATATAGAGTCATATTTTGTTTTAAGTATCGAGTTGTAATTGTTGAGTTGTAAGAAAATAAAAGTGTGATGATCATCATTTTTAGAGCATTGTCCCAAGTGAGGAAAAGGATGATGGAGACTATGATTCCCCCACGGGATGAGACTCAGGACGAAAAATAAAATTAAAAAAGGGGAAAAGAGGCCATAAAAAAGAAAGATAAAAGGCCCAAATAAAAAAATGAGAGAAAAAGAGAGAAGGGACAATGCTATCCTTTTACCACACTTGTGCTTCAAAGTAGCACCATGATCTTCATGATAGAGAGTCTCTCATTTTGTCACTTTCATATACTAGTGGGAATTTTTCATTATAGAACTTGGCTTGTATATTACAATGATGGGCTTCCTAAAAAATGCCCTAGGTCTTCGTGAGCAAGCGAGTTGGATGCACACCCACTTAGTTTCTTTTGTTGAGCTTTCATATACTTATAGCTCTAGTGCATCCGTTGCATGGCAATCCCTACTCACTCACATTGATATCTATTGATGGGCATCTCCATAGCCCGTTGATACGCCTAGTTGATGTGAGACTATCTTCCCCCTTTTTTGTCTTCTCCACAACCACCATTCTATTCCACATATAGTGCTATGTCCATGGCTCACGCTCATGTATTGCGTGAAGATTGAAAAGGTTTTGAAAATGTCAAAAGTATGAAAAAATTGCTTGGCTTGTCATCGGGGTTGTGCACGATTTAAATACTTTGTGTGGTGAAGATAGAGCATAGCCAGACAATATGATTTTGTAGGGATAACTTTCTT
>NC_057805.1:469666245-469669624 GCF_018294505.1 Triticum aestivum | reverse complement strand
TTCTCTTCCTATTCCTTCTTTCCTTCCTCTTCCTTGATTTTCTTCATCTTATTATGTCATTTGTGGACTAAATAGGCTAAATTATGTCATAAATGGACTAAACACGCTAAATAAGAAGAAAAATACCGTTATCACGGAGGTGTAGGAATGGTCGGGGCTACGCCAGTGCCAGACGGAGGTGAAGGACCGGTCGGGGTTCCGGCATTGGCAGAAGGAGTGGTCGATGCTTGTCGGGAGCCATGCTGCACCAAAGACCATTTCCAATAATGTCTCGTTAGCAAGTTCGCAAACTAAAATGTGAATAGTAGTAAGCAACGACCATTCAAATCAAACTCACCGTGGTCGCCGGAGCAATCTGGGGCATCGGCGGAGGGGCCTGACCGTTTTTCTCGCACATGGTCTGTACATTTGGTTCTCACGAGTCAGTCATATTAGATAGTAATGCGAACATTACGTGCATGATTGGGCTAATATGCACGACAAACGTACCACGATGAGCTCGTATAGGGCCCGGTTAGCGTTGTCGTTCCGGTTCCTCTCCTCCTCCAACAGCTTAGCCGTCCTCTCCTCCATCTCCCTCTCCCTCTCCGCCGCCTCCCTTTGTGCCTCCCTTTTTGCCTCCTCCACAAGCGCCTTCGTCTTCAATCTCTCTTTCTCAACAATAGCCTGCAACACACCACTCCTCGTTAGCATTGTAATCATCGACGGACGCACACACAATGTAATGGAGGAAAGGCGAGAGAGTCCATATAACTAACCGCCCTGACGATCTCCGCGGGCCGTGCACGAGGCGTTATCCCAGGATCAGAGCTACTCAGGCGCTTCTTGATCTGCGGTAGAGTCTTAGGACAACGTATCAGTCCATCACCAATGGCTTGAGAGCCATGGGACCTCCCGCCACCAGATATCATCACCAGCTCTGTATCAAAAGGATCCTGGCTCGGGTTAAAGTCCCCCCTTTCCTCGCCTTCCCCTCGTCTCTGTACCTCACAAGCTTGTGGTGGGAGGTCTTGTTGGTGAAGCTCTCTGGATCATCTAGGTCAAACTCCGTGAATGGCTTGGCCTTCTTGTACGGGGCCATATGGTCCATGCCATAGAGGTCGAACAGACCTGGCACAGGCTTCTTGTGGTGGTGCGCCTGAGAGAGAGAGGAACAAAATATTAGTTAAGGGCTCAAGCTAGCATGAAGAATGATATTGCTATGTAAATAGGTCATTTTGGAGCTAAGAAAGGTTATTATGTCATTTTCGAGGAAAATAAGCTAAGTTCAGGTCATTTTCGAGGTAACCAAGATTATTATGCCATTTTTTGACCAAAGTATGCTAATTATGTCATTATTGAGCTATCCAAGGTTATTATGTCATTTTAGAGCTAACTATAGCATATTTAGGCATTCTATAGAGCTATCTAAGGTTATTATGTCATTTTAGAGCTAATTATGTCATGAATGAACTAGCTAAGATTAGTTTAGGTCGTTATTGAGCTATCGAAGGTACTTATGCCATTTTTTAACTAACTAAAGCATATTAAGTCATTTTATAGAGCTATCTAAGGTTATGATGTCATTTTGAGCTAATTATGTCATGAATGAACTAGCTAAGATTAGTTTAGGTCATTATTGAGCTATCGAAGGTAGTTATGCCATTTTTTAACTAACTAAGCATATTAATTAAGTCATTTTGGAAGGGATAAATGCTAGCATGAAGAATGAATTGCATGAATCATGTAGCAAACCACATACCCAGTTATCCCCGTACTCAAACAGGTTGGAGCTCCCTTGATGGTGTGGCACACCTTCCATTTGGTCGTGCTTATCCTTGGCCCTTTGGTGTTCGACTTTCCATTTGGGAGAGCACCACGCATCCACCAACGCCTCCCAACAATCCATCTTATCCACACACCATCTCGGGGGCACCTAAGTGAGTCAAGAGAAATTTCAGCGCTACGCCTATGAATCAAATCAAGAGAACTAAGTTCAAAGCCTTAAGAATAGGTAATTACTTGCATGTACTTCTCCTTACTCAGAAACTTGCCGCGACACTTCTTCTTGCCCCTCCTAATACCCTTCGAGGCGTAGTAGTCTCGAACGGCCTGCACCCGAGCCTCGTGCCTTAAGTTCTGAAGTAGGTGCTTGCACTCGCTTTCGACAACCATACACGCGGCCTCCTGCTCTACCTCTGAAACACTGTAGAAGGTCTGCAATCAAACAAGACAACACTGATTAGTACAATCACTAGGTAGTGTTGATTTTTAATTCCGTAAAGGAGAAATTACCCAAAACCGACGGAACACAATGTCGGCCACCGTCTCGCACAAGACACCGTCGACCCTCTCCTCCGGCGGGGCCGGGGCAACCGAGTACAGCTCTCAGGTCAGTGCTAGCTGTGGAACCTGACCCTCACCGGGCAACGTGACCCACCCAGGGAAGTGCTACCGACAAAGCACACCAAGGACCTGGTTGGGCCTACGGACACCACGGGGGCGTACCCAGCCCCTGCAGTATGACAAGGCCAACACATTAGATATTAATTTGAAGGAACATGAAGTCAAAAGGTTAAAAAATAGTAAATGCACTTCAACCCTTTAGGCGCAATCAACCACCTCTGGTCGGGGGTCGTCGGCACGAGCGGGAGCTTTGTACAGCCACGCTTGTAGACCTTCCCTTCTCAACCAGCTCATCGTCGCTGTAGCTATCATCTGAAAAGGTGTCCTCGCTACCATCCTCCGGGCCACTAGCCTCCGGAGTCTTGTGGGACAAAGACCCTGTGACCGGAGTCTTCTGGGACGAAGACCCCATGACCGGAGTCTTCTGGGACAAAGACTCTGGGACCGGACTCACGTGGGGCGAAGGATCGGCGACCCGAGTCTGGTGGGGGGAAGGATCAGCGACCGGAGGCTCATGGACTGGAGTCCGAGACGGGTCCACGTCAGACGGACCACTCCTGTGGTCGGGTGAATCAGCTGAGGGTGGCGGCGAGGAAGGCGTAACAGCCTTCCTACCTCTCCCGCTGCCACGTCCACCTCTAGCAGGCTTCTTCGTCCTCCCCCGACCTCTCCAAGCCGAAGAAGCGCCTGCCGCAGTTGTCTGCATACTGTCTAGCAGCACTCTCCAGAGGGCTGGGCTGGAATAATCGAACCACCCCTCCCAGTAGCGCTCGCAGGAGGATCGGGGCGCTCTGGACCCTTGCCCACCATCCTGTCAACACCTGCAATGACAAAAAAGTAAACGAAATTAGTACAACATAAAAAATTTGGATACCTGACATGAACATAATAATATGTATATAATTTAAGTGTATCATAATCATGAACATAATAAAAATACACCCGATCAACACAAATATATATGGGGTTGGGGTGTGGTGTCGGGGTCGGGGTG
>NC_057805.1:469657945-469664955 GCF_018294505.1 Triticum aestivum | reverse complement strand
GAAGGGGAGGGGGGGCGGGGCGATGTGGAAGGGGCGGCGGGGGTGCGGTGGAGGTCGGGGGGCACGGGAGGGGTGCGGGGCGGCCGGCTAAGGCAGACGGGGTCGGCGGCGGCGGCGCGAGTGTGGGTGGGGAGGAACGAGAGAGTGGAGAGAAGAGACAGAGGACGGGGGCGGGACGACCGTTAACGTACCCGCCTCTTTGCCGTCAGCCAACGGTCGGCAAAGATTCTTTGCCATCCGCTTGCGGACGGCAAAGAGGTGGGGCCGGTGGGCTTGAGTTGGTTAAACAATAACTGGACCCACCCACCTCTTTGTCATCTGCTAGCGGACGGCAAAGATTCTTTGCCGTCAGCCAGCGGACGACAAAGAACAGGCTGATGGTAAAGACCTTGTTTGCCATCAGCCACATCTTTGCCGCCCGTTTTCGCGTGGCTCACGGCAAAGACCTTCTTTGCCGTCAGCAAGCGGACGGCAAAGAGTGGGCAGGTGGCAAATAAGCTAATTCCAGTAGTGATTGGTTGAGATCAAGACCAACTCTGACATTTGGTCCCACAGGAGGCAGCAGGTTTATAAAGTCCAGAGGAGCAGCAAAGGTAGGCTGAGCAAAGGCAGGCTGAGCTTGGGGTTGAATGACTTCCTGTGGCATAACTGGCATGGGCCCAAGGGCCAAATTGAGGTCTGGAATACCAACTTGGGCCTGGCCCAACAAGTTCAAAAACTCATTTCCCTCCAAAATTGGTTGTGCATTGGCTTCTAGCATGTCAATTTCCACCCCATTGGACCCCATAGATAGGGTCAAATCACTATGCATATCCATATCAGGAAGATTAATTTGTTGCTGCTCATCCAGAGGCTGAAACAGATCAGCAAGCTCCATGAATTCTCCCTCTTCCAGCTCCTGGTCAATGCGATCATCATCTTCTACTGGCATTTCCCAATGCCCCCAGCCAGGAAGCTCCTCATCATCTTCCTCTTGATCAGCATCTGCTGCATTCTGTTGCATAGCTTGATGATGGAAGTTCTGTGGATCACCTCCCATAACCTCTTGAGCCTGGTGTTGCTGAATAGGCCCAATGAAATGATTGAGCTGATTAGGATGGAAAAAATTGTTAGCAGGCTGAGGATGAGGGTTTCCATCAACAGGTATTGGATCTTCATCTGGTGGCCCTCCACCCAATTGCTCCTGCTGGATGATGACAACAGGTACAGTCCAAGATTCTGCATTAGGATCATCAGATTCACCAACAACAATACTGACAGGAACATCACTCATATTTTCTACCCTAATTTTAACCATCAGAGCTGCTTGTGTGCTCCTTGCCCTGTCCCATAGCAGCATCTTACCAAAACTTCTGATAGAATTAGCTAGTTCATGCATTTCCCTCTTATCAAATGGGAAACCAACCAACAAAGCCCAAATATCTCTATTCAGTTCTAGATTTCTCCAGTTAAGGCCCTGGTTATGCCTCTGAAAGATAATATGGACATCACCATGCACATGAGGGCTTTGCAGAACCAGAGCATCACGATCAAAAGGCGATCTTAATCTGACATAAGCTTGGCCAAAGGGGCACTGGCAAATCTCTTGAAACCCTAGGTGCTTTACTTGAGTAAGAAACTCACCAATGATCTGCCTCACATTGGGAAAATGAACTTGCTGGTTGGGCATAGGAACAATGGTAACTATAGCCCAATCCTCATGCCGTGGCAGAGCAGGGTCAGAGATTACCCTCACTCTAGCAGGTCACCCCTCCACTTGGATTGCTTGATGATGCGGTGGAAGAAACAACGTCGGATCAAACAGGAAGTTGGCCATTGCGCGTGGAACGAGCTCTCCCTCCTGCTTTGAAGATTGTAGTAGCCTGCTGACGGTTAGCGGCGGCAGAGGTGGAAGAGGGGAAGAGCGAGCAGGATGAGGCTCTGTAGCAGTAGTATTGTTAGGTGGGGGAATAATACTGGGATTTGGATTGCCGAGGCAATCGATGGCATTCCTCGATTGAGGCACTAGAATCGCACCATTAACGGGGGCTGCAGCGGCAGTAGCAGATAATGAGGCAGTCAATTGATTTGACAATGCGAGGGAGCGGAAGTTCGAGCGGTAGTCACTGGCAACATGTCCCCACCTTTTGCAATTATGGCAACGGATTTTATTCTTGCAGCCCGATCTCTCGTGGCCCGTCAGCAGACAACAAGCACAATATGAGTTGGCCGGGCCTTGCCATAAGAATGGGCCGCCAAAGGACCAGAGGCAACTGCTGGGCCATTTAGAATTCGCTGATTTGCCGCCTCATTATTGCCCGTTTCCGGAAATTGAAGCCGATCAAAGACCGTAGTAACTGCCACTGTTGATTGAGTGGGGCGAGATCTATGTTTCTGAGACGACATCGAGGCTTGGTTGAAGAATCTTGGTGCATGAACTGCATCAGCAAAAGAATTCACATTTCTTGATTGCGAGACTAAGGTCCACCCATTATCTTGTTCACGATCGGCAAGGGAACGAAACTTAGAGCATCTCCAGCCGTTGGCCCCGCCCAGGAGGCATAAAAATCGCCACCTAGGGGCGAGCTGGCGATACAATCGGCGCTGGGGGCGGTTGGGCATCCAGCCGTCGCCCCCAGGCGCCGATATTGGCCCAGTTTTCGGTCCACTTTCAGCGAATAAATGCCCCATATGGGCGAGAATCGGCCCATATTCGGCGTGGTTCGTCGTGGTTCGGCGTTGAATTCTTAACATAAATATTTTTTATCACATCATCACAGAAAATCAAATAGTTCAAAAAAATAGTGCAACAACAAATAATTCAATACAAAATTATATAGTTCAACAAATAAAAACTCATATTTCATCACACGTCGAGCCCGGCATCGCCCTTGAGCCTCCATAGGTGCTCCACCAGATCCTGCTGCAGTTGATGATGCACCTGTGGGTCTCGGATCTCCTGACGCATACTGAGGTAGGCAGTCTAGGTTGCCGGTAGCTGGTGATCAACTTCGGCTAGAGGACCCTGCCTGTAGTATGGTTCAGTGTCAAACACTGGCTCTTCCTGCTCGCTCTCGATGATCATGTTGTGCAAGATGACACAGCAAGTCATGATCTCCCACATTTAATATTCCGACCAGGTCTGAGCAGGGTACCAGACAACAGCAAATCGAGATTGGAGCACACCAAATGCCCGCTCGACATCCTTCCTGCAAGCCTCCTGCACCTTGACAAAGTGGGACTTCTTGCCTCCTGGCACAACGTTTGAGATAGTCTTCACAAATGTAGACCATCTAGGATAGATGCCATCAGCTAGGTAGTACCCCTTGTTGTGGTGCCGCCCATTGACCTCGAAGTTCACCGGAGGAGAATGACCTTCAACAAGCTTGGCAAAGACGGGGGAGCACTGCAGCACGTTGATGTCATTGTGAGTTCCTGGCATACCAAAGAAGGAGTGCCAAATCCAGAGGTCTTGTGTGGCCACCGCCTCAAGTACCACACTGCAACCGCCTTTGGCGCCTTTGTACATCCCCTGCCAAGCAAATGGGCAGTTCTTCCATTTCCAATGCATGCAGTCGATGCTTCCAAGCATCCCAGGAAATCCTCTTGCTGCATTCTGTGCTAGGATCCGAGCAGTGTCTTCCGCATTGGGTGTTCGCGAGTATTGCGGTCCAAACACTGCCACCACTGCCCGACAGAACTTGTTGAAACACTCAATGGTGGTGGACTTGGCCATGCGCCCATAGTCGTCGAGTGAATCACCGGGAGCTCCGTATGCAAGCATCCTCATTGTTGTCGTGCACTTCTGGATCGAGGGGAATCCAAGTTTGCCAGTGCAATCCATCTTGCACTTGAAGTAGCTGTCGAACTCCTGGATGGAATTCACAATCATGAGGAAGAGCTTTCGGCTCATCCGATAACGGCGCCGAAATGTTTTGTCGCCGTGCAGTGGAGCATCGGCGAAGTAGTCGGAGTAGAGCATGCAATAGCCTTCGAGACGATGCCGGTTCTTTGCTTTCATCCGCCCCGGCGCCGAGCCACCTCGCCGCGGCTTTTCATTGCTCGCTAGCAGGGCGGCGAGGGCGGCGAGCACCATGAGATGTTCCTCTTCCTGGACGTCGGCCTCGGCTTCCTCCTCTAGCAGCGCAGCGAGCGCTTCCTCGTCGTCCGAGTCCATCGCCGAACACCTTGCGGGCGCGGTGGGCGCTTACCCGCCGCTAAATTGCCCCCCCCCCCCCGTGGCCGGAAACGGCGAAAAAAACGCCCAGCTGCTGGTGGAGGGGCTGCCTCGGCGAAATCTCTGCTCTTTTTCTGGCGGGGATGGGCTATCTAGCGGTGGCGGGCGGTGGGCGACGCCGGGATACAGCTGTTGGCGGCCGAGCGCGCGGGGGTGGGAGGCGACTCGGGAAGAAAGACTTGACTTTTCGCCCGACGGTGTGGGCCAGCCGTGCTTTTCCCTTGCGCCGGAGCCCCCGAGCGCCCCCAGTGCGCCGGGTTCGGCCTGCGATCGCCGGGCCCAAAAACAGGCCGAACCGGCGGATTTCGGCGTCCTGGGGCGCGACTGGGGCGTTTTTTCGGCTCCGGCGCCGAAAAAGTAGTGGGGGGGAGGGGCTTGTTGGGGGCGCGGCTGGAGATGCTCTTAGGACCATTCAAACCCCAAAGGAGAAAACCAAGATTGAATTCAGGCAATGAAACATTCCCTCCATTGTAGATCGCAAAACCAACATTGATCGAAGAAACTGAGAACTTGAAAAGATGCTCACGCAGCTTGCGGACCTTGTATAGAGAAGCTCGGGATCTAAGGTTACAAATGTTTTCACCGGCCGGCTTTCATACTGCAATCCTAACAGTTTACCGGCGCCAGTCGACCACATCCACATGGCACAATCCGTAGGTTCAATCCAACATCTTAGATTTTTACTCTACGTCATCCTCCTGTGCGCGAACGTGTGACTCTTACGACGGGCAGAATGATCAACTTAATACCGGTATACTTGACATCGACACCTGAGCTGCCAATACAGCACCATTAACAAAGACGAGAACATCTCACATGCATATGCGTACGCGAAACCTCATCGTCCGTCCATTAATTCATGCATGGCAAGCATCCTTCCACGGCTACGGACAGATTCATCGCTTCATCAGGAAACCAGGGGTCATCCTATTGTGTGCTTCCTTTCGTCGTTAAGCCGAACTATCAATTGCCCGTCTTCTCGTCCCTACTAATAAACCATGCATGGGTCACACACCTGCTAATCTCCGGGCGGATCGATTAATCTATCACACTCAACACAGCCAGGCCTAGCCTCTCCATCTACCAGCTCCAAAGGAAGGCAGGTCACGGGCGCCTTGTCCGCTCGCGGCGACGCAGAGTGCAGACGAAGCTCGCCACCTTCTCACTCTCTACACTGTACTAGCTGCTGGGGCAAACCTTTGGACCCTTCCATCCTAATCCAGAGCGTCCTAATAATGCAATTTTGGTTCTGCGTACGCATGCACGCAACGGTCGCAGAGATCAGATTAGATCCCGAGGGGCGGAGACGCTGGCTGTGCGAGAGCCGATCGACAAAGAAACTGTGCCTCCCCGTGAGATATCTCACGGGATTGCTGAATCGGCGGACGCTAACCATCAAATGTAGTACAGCGCATCTTCCTCGGCAAGTTGCAGTGCAATCGAGTGGATTCAGGAACCAGCACATAGGGCGTTTAGATGCTTTTATTCTGGGCGGAGGACTCTGCAACAGTTTTGTGGATGACGAGGGAGGGGGTATGGGGTATACAGCGTACGCAATGAACTATGTTCTGAACCTATGTTCCGTGTACAGTTCAGCTGGGTTCTTTGAGATCTTTTTTCGCTTAAAAACGGGCGCCTCTAGTCAGTGGCAAGAAACTGTGACCCGTTGTGCTCAAATTTGCCCCTAAAAAGGCATTTTACGTCGCCCGAATGCCCTTTCGTCTTGTCAAAGTTATTTGACCATTACTTTGAAAATTCATAACAAATTCATATGAACCCAGAAAAATACAAATAAAATATTAAAATGTTTTAAAATGTCACCTATACGTGCATTCCATTTACCAAATGTTTGTTGACCATTACTTTTGATATGACGTGCTGATGTATCAAATGTTTGTTGTATGTCTAATTATGCACTATAAAGACAAGATGTCCGTTCATAGATGTGCTATCGAATATCATGTTGCTATGTTGTACGCGTACACTAATTAAGTACTGTTAATGAGTACTCCCTCCGTAAACTAATATAAGAGCGTTTAGATCACTACTTTAGTGATCTAAACGCTCTTATATTAGCTTACGGAGGGAGTACTTTCTAGTCATCCTTCTGTCATGAGATTTTGGTGAACAGTGGCAAGCATTATATTATGGTATGTTAAGGAAGTTAGTTGTTTCTTAGAAAAATGACTGTGATACACAATTGTTAAATACTAAAGCAGTATATAAATGTCAAACCACAGTATTGACAGAATCAACGTGAGCATGTACGAAAAGGAATCACTGGATTTCAATTAGAGCAACTCAAGTCATAGGAAAAGGAATGTGACTTTAATATGTCTAAAACTTTGCCATGGCAAACAAAATCCAAGATCACGCATTTCAACCCCTTGGCCATTTTTTTGCCGAGAACTAACCCCTATATCATTTTAGGCAACACTTAAACCTGACACAAAAAATGGAAATGAATTGAGACGACCAAAAGCGTGGCCTAAACTCAGGCCGGAACATCACCAAAATTACCGAGGGGGCTGCCCCGGGGCGAAATCAACTGCTAACAGTTTCTGTCACGAAAAATGATCTCAGGCAACATTTTGTTTCGTTACGAGGATTTTCATCACAAAATAGCACACATTTTGTAGTGGGATTTGGTTTAACCAATAATGGTGTATGACCCCTAAAAATGTTAAGGGGAAATTGAAGACGTGTCGACCCTTTGAAGAATTAGACGAGGAACTAGAGTGCGAAGACTTAACTCTTTACTTGTTCTTTTTATTCCCTTTTAAGTCAATAAGGC
>NC_057805.1:469638988-469657642 GCF_018294505.1 Triticum aestivum | reverse complement strand
TAGGTGTTAATAAGAACGTGTGTCTTCATTTGTGCTAAGTCAATTTTTTTTCTTCAGAGTTGAAGACATGGAAATCTCCTTCCAACAAAAGTCATCAAGCTTGCGTGTTGAAGGTGATTCTTCGTTACACCTGGGTTTAATTTCTTCGCCGAGGAGTCAGGAAACATGTAGTTGGGTTGTCCTACGCGAGGAATTTGAGAGTTTTAATTTTTGACCGTTGTGACAGCAGGTTGACAGGCCCGTCCCCTCCAATGGTCACTTCAGCCCTCGGGTTGCGACTACGAACTATAAATAGCCCCTGCCTCTAGCATAAGTTGGTTGGTTGCTCCATTAGAATCAATGCATGTTCTCTAAGCAACCCATTCTCCTGAAGAATTCGAGTGAACCCTGAGTGCGGAAAAACCCACAGCCTTAAAATCCCAAGTGGTTGAGTGTCATTGAAGAATCTATTCTAAGTTCACCAAAGACTTGTTATTCTTGAAGACTGTGCATCTTCCAGACGGTTATGTGTCAGTTTAGAGCCTCCAGCCCGTGGACTAGCTGAAGAACAAGTCTGTGAAGACTTGGATGTCGCCTTGAAGATCTACCATGAGTGGTTGGGCTATGTTCGAGTGATCTTAGCTCAAAGAGAATAGGTTGAAGACGAGCATGGTCTTCTGGTTAAATCTCAGCCCATCCAACCACACGTAGAGTTGTCAACTTGCACCGAGTCATCAAATTGTTTGTCTTCACCAGGCATCTGGGTTCTTATTTATTCGTCCAATTTACTTCATGTATTTTTGCTGGTTCTGAAGAAATTGCTCTTACATCTCTGTGAAAACTTTATTGAGTTTATCTCTATTCTGCTACATATCATTATGTTCCGCTTTGTGTTTACGCTTACTATACTTAATGACATCTTCATGTTTGCTAGACTTGGGTACATTTACTGCTACCTAGTTATTCTTCTAGCTAGATTACTTCTGTCGCTATCTCACTCGTACTAGTTTACTTCATATAGTCTATTGCTTCGGTGCAATTTGTCTTCTGTTATGCATAACATTACTTTGGTACTACTAATTTTCTTTGAACAACTTGTTTCCCCCCAAGAATTTTGGGAACATGCTGAAAGCATTCCACTACTATGCTTGAGTAGTGGTTCCCTGGAAAGTGGATCTCGAGTCAACCTGGCGGGTGATATTGTAATGTCCCATTCACCTCTCTAGTCGATATATTTGCCCTTTCAGTATGATCCAAGATTAATGCAATGCACAATAAAGCATAACCAAAGGCAATGCAGATTGACTTGATCCAACACAAAGGCATGCAGATTGACTTGCAAAGCATAAGCAAGATGAGTAAGCATGGAATCCAATTGAATCTATGGATTGGCATGCACATTGCCTGCCACGATCTATCGAATCTACGGATATAGAAAACCTGACCGTGTACCCTCTCCAGGAAAATAGCATTGCCCTTGGAGGTGGAGTATCAAGCATCGTGAATCGTCCTAAAATCTGTAACCATGTATCCAATCCCCCACCCCGTCGCTCATTCTACATCTATAAAGCAATGTTAGCAAAACTATGGTTGGAGGTACTTATGGTGGCTGCGAGAGTTGGAGTTGCTGCAACCAGCGCGAAAGAAGAAGCTCCCTATGCTTCCATTGTGGTTGCCGTGAAGGCCGCTGAAATCGCAGCCTCAGCCAGTACGAATGTCCAGGGAAGTGCGTCGAAAGTGCCTCACCACCGAAGTAGAACTCCCACCAGCCGCAGTCGAGGTACCTGCTGCATACGAGGGATCAATACATGTTGAGCATGGCCGGGTGCAGAAGGGGAAGGGGCCCTTAGCATCTTCGCCAAATCCCCGGGTTTGAGGCTCCTCGACTCAGCGCCAACGAGTCACCAAAAATGAACACTAGAGTAAGGGGGCAAGGATTCATGCGGTATGGTGCTGGAGTAGAGCCAACCATCGATGACAACGAAGAGGTAGTGAGAGAATAGGGGTTTGGACAATGAATGAAGTGTATTGGAAGTTAAGGCCGAAGCGTCTCATCTTCGGGGCTTCCCAAGTATGAAACCTCGTGCTACGCTGCGTCCGCCGGAGCCTGGCTATGAGGAAACATTTCCTCCACAACCATATCCATGGCTGCTTTAAATAAGCATGCGTGCCACAATTTAAAAGTAGCCAAGACAACTAAAGAGGCTTATTTTGCATCCACATGTTGAATGCTACAACCAAGCACACCCACGGTGTACGTGGTGTGTTGTGGTGCAAGATCGGATCCAATGCCATATACTTTGTTCGGTTGCTGCTTTATTACATATAAAGCGGGACGCAAGCTTGTTTAGAGGTCGGGGCCGATGATTTGAAAAGTACTCAGCCCATAGACACAACCTTCCAAAATTAAGCGTGTCAGTTCGAACCACTTAAATGAGTAATTTACAAGGGTTTCAACTTTAGAGATTTATAAGGGTGAAAATTGTAAGAGATTTTCATTGCTGAAAATATATATACTTCTCTGTTCGTCTCAAAATAAATGGCTCAACTTTGTATGAACTTAAAAAATACTAAATCGGTCAAACTTTGTATTAACTTTAGAAGTACTAAAACGGTAAAAGGAAAAAAAAAGACGGGACTGAGCATGTCTCGTCCCATCAATGGGCCTGACAGGAACCCATAGGCTTTTAAGACTAGGTGCATTTTTCTATAGTTTCCTCTTGGGCTTGATAGGACACCAGCCCAGGCTCGGCCACTGTACACCGTGTACGAGACCCTCGTCTCTTCCTCCTCCTCATTTGGTCTTTGTTCTCGGCGACGGCGAGGAGAAAATCAGTTACATCTACGACTTCGGTTCCGGAGGCCGGAGGTAACCCAGGCCTTCCAAGGGGGAAAAGAGCAGAGCAGCCTCTTTTTTCCAGCGCTTGCATTACTATTCACTACCAGTTCTCGTCTCGATTCTTGTCTCCTCGCCATCGATTTTCTCCGGGATGTCCGCATGAACGATTCCTCTCCGACGATCCTGTTTCTCGAGTAGCGCTTCCCCATCCTTGGATAGCTTCAAACTTCCACTACGGCGTTGAGTCTGTGATCTGACTCGGCCTCAGTGTGTGGGTTGCTGAGTTATGATCTCAGCATTTATTCGGATTCGTTTTAGTTTTCCGCCACAACTTCTAGTTAAGTCGATTTATATGTTTGCATCCTGTGGACAGGCTGAGGCCTCATTTTAGTACTTGTCTTGTGGTGATTTCCCCCTTGTTCCGCTAGGGTTTTATATGTTGAAATCAAATTTTTTTTTGGCATTATATTCTTTGTTGTTGATGCCACACGTGTTGATTGAAAATCTTGTTATTCACATTAGCATTGGAATTCACATTAGCATTTCTATTATTCTAACATCTTCTCCAAACTCGGCGATTGATTTGAAATCGCTGTTAATATATACATCAAAATCAGTAGATATTTCATCCCAAAATAGATTTACAGGCAACACAAATGATACCTTTTCATCACAAACACACAACTCAGAAATTTAAACCACTTAATACTCCTGTTTAGTAAGCAATAAAATTATGATGAGAAAGCAACCATAGTCCACAAGGGTGAAAGTTCAGGCTTTCAGACTACTGGTGATAATTTATTGTTGGTCTCTTAAGCTTCTCTATTTTTGGGGATTAGATATATACAATACAAAATTTCGATCACTATTTCCTTTTGTTTCTATGCTAGCTTGCAGCTTCAAGCCGTCCAGGCCAAAATGGGTTCAGCTGAGGATGAGTACACCCCACTGTCTCAGTTAGAATATGGATTGGACAAATGTAAAGTGCAGGTGCGCATCTCACGGCTGTGGGAGTCCTTCAATCCAAAAAATAACACTTTATTCGGCCTTGACTGCCTTCTGATCGACGATCAGGTGATGCATTGCCTACCTTAATTTAAACACCAAACGGATGAACTGCATTGCTTGCTGGCTACCAACATTAAATTACCATCCTTTAAGTTTTCAGTGCACTGATTCTTCTAGTTGTTTCCCACTTGTAGGGTAAAACTATGCAGGCGCGTGTAGATCCCTACGATATAGAGTTGTTTGAACATAGGCTAGTTGAAGGCAAGGTCTATGCCTTGTCAGATTTTCACGTTGATGTGCAGAGGGACTACTATATGTCATGTAGCAACGAGTGGACTATGTATTAGGAGGCAGACTGTGGTCACTGAGATAGAAGGAGATATTGATTCAATACCCCTCCACAGCTTTGAGTTTGTTAATTTTAAGGATCTCCGTTCTAGGTGTGGCAACAATAGCTTATTGACAGGTAGATTCTTTTGGAACTTAATAAAGTTTTATCAGAGTTAGACTTACCGTGTGTATATCTTATTCTTTTCCTTACATGTGCGTGGATACAAATTATGCAGATGTTCTGGGACACGTAGTAGATGTTCGGGAGATAGAGGGGGTCAAAAAAAGATCCCGCCTTTTAGAAATCTGTAATGCAAGCATTCGGGATTTGAGGTAACAGAATACACATCTTTCTTCTGGATGATTGACGTCCCCTGATAGCTCCTCACTGCTGGAGTTATCATTTACAGAGGAAAGGTAGTGGGTGTCACACTGTATCGAGATATTGCTTCTGGGTTTTTTGAGGATATGCTTGAGAAAGGCCAAGGTGCCTCAGTTGTTGCTGTCTTTACAGGGATGGCTGTTGATTCTTCATCATCAGGTTAATCCTTGATCCACTGTTTCATTTGTCGGTTTCTACCATGTGATACTGTTGAATTATATCCCGTTCTTTTCTTGTAAAACTTTAGTCTGTCTATCATTAATGTAACCATAGTGTATACTGAAACCTTTTGGTGCCATTTGTGATCTTTCCGTGTTTTATAGTTTGCTCTACAACATCTTCAGAGTACTACCTTGATTTGGAAATACCAGAGGTGCAAGAATTCCGTGCGAAGTGAGCAAACTTCATAAAGTTTATACCTTCTTTGATGATTGATCTAAGCTGTACTAGTACATGGCTAACTGGTTCGTGTGCGCACAGTTTGCTCATTCAGCATGGAAACCCTGTTCCAGAAAAAACTCCAGCTCAGAAGTTGGCCGAGAGTTGGCGAACAATCGAACAGCTAAAAAGCCTTGATCCAGAAGAGTACGATGAGGTGAATTAAGTTTGCTGCTCTCCTCGTGACGGGCAAAGCTCATCTCGTTTACTCACGTATATCTGTGTTTACTTGCAGGATACCATGTTTTTGTGCAGAGTCTCCCTGATAGACATAGATTGCAGCAGTGGCTGGTGCTATCTTGGATGCGACACCTGCCAAAAGTCGATGTACGGGGCCCCAAGGAAATATAAGTGCGGTCGATGTACGGGGCCCCAAGGAAATATAAGTGCGGCCGATGTGGCCCGATCAAGAGGCCAATTCAATGGTAGTGACCTGCAACGCTACACTGTCATTGCCACATCAGTGTATGCTTATTGCTCATTCATAAGTGGCTAATTACCACACTGCTGTTATGGCCCTTATGGGCACCTTATTAGGTACAAGCTGAAGGCAACGGTGCAGGATGCCACGGGCACAATGGACCTGATGATCTTCTGTGAGGTGGCGGAGGAGCTGGTTGGTGTCTCCGCGGAGGAGCTCGTCGATAAGATCAAGGACGATGATGAGTGGTACACCCTGCCGGACGAAATCGAGGATCTTCTTGGCTCGACGCACACCTTCGAGGTTTTCGACAAGTACGTGGATGGGAGCTTCGCGGTGAGCTCGATCATGGACGATGCCAGCGTCCCGGCCCCGCTGCTACTACTAGTCAACGCAAGGAGGAGAAGGCTGGGCCTGAGGGGAGCGCTGCCATGGCAAGGGTGAAGTCCACTCGAGTCCCGAAGCCTAACAAGCGCCTGCGAGGGGACGACTGGATCAACTGAGGATTCTTGGACTAGTTTTAGTGTGTCTAGGCTAATGCATCTGCAAGGACTAGGCAATGGGTCTTTATGTTCTCTTTCTTTTAACATCGGAACAACTGATGTGACTCGATCTAGTGTTAGTGCTGGGTAAACAGACCAGGACCGGTTTGAACCAACCCTTTTGAAAATTGTCTTCCTTATTATCATGGTTGATGGAAAATGGGCTTCACCTAGTTTGGTGAGCAGACCCTAAACCTCTGCTTCGATGCTAAATTGAGAGAACTGTATAACGCTTGCCATGGGTTTTGCTAGTACAAAATACAGTAAATTTGAAATGAAGTGTATCCGGTTACGGAAATGGCGTCGAGCCTCAAGGGACTCCGGTGCTCTTCCAATAGTCTCTAAATACTGACTTATATCAATCATAAATTCATAATGTGCAGTCAACATGTCATGGGATTAGCAGGTCGCACAGGGGAAAACCATCGAGAACGACGATAAAAGGAACTCAAGAGTAGAACGCTTGAGTTGGCTTGCTGACTCGACGAGGGAAAAGCTCCATTTGCTTTAGTGAATGGAAGAAACAACCATCATAACTATCTATGGAATTAATTGATGGATATGAGAGTGGTGCAGGATCGGGGTAAAGGAACCATAGGAATGTTATGTCACGTATCTTGCTCACTAACTTGAAGAAGGGTTATTCCTTCACCTGGCAAAGTATTATGACGGGTGTGAGCTCCCTGAAGCGTGGTCATATTTGGCGAGTGGGAAATGGGCAGAATATTGACATTTGGAAGGACGCCTGGATTTCAAATTGTGCAAACCGTAAAATTGTTACCCCTAAGGGAGGCCAGTTGTTACGGAAGGTAGCAGATTTGATCGATCCAATCCTAAATAGTTGGGATGAAGATCTTCTCAGATAGACTCTATGGCCTATTGATGTTCAGCGAGTGCTTGTGTCGGTGGAAAACGACACCTATGGGATCACAAGAATCCCTACTATGGTTGCCGGGGCGCGGGGTTGTGAGAAGAGCAGGATTGACAGTCAGCACAAGGATCGTTTACCCAGGTTCGGGCCGCGAGGATGCGTAAAACCCTAGTCCTGCTTTGGTGGATGCATTGAGTGTTCTTGAGCTCTCGAACTAGCTATGGTGGCTGTGTAGTTCCAAAGAGCCGGATCCTCCTCCAATACGCCATGGGCCTCCTTTTATAGTTGAAGGGGGCTGCCACAGTGGCACACAGGAGGTGGAAAGGCCTACAGTACTATGAGCTTATCGCCCGTATTACAGGACAAGACGCATTTAATGCGTCGCTTAGGTGTTCCCTAGCTTTATCGGGGACGGGAGCGAGGCCCGTCCCGTCCGTCGCCGCTCCTCTTCGCTTCGACACGCGCCCTGGCCAGCGATGCATGCGGCGCCATGTAGGCAGGCAGGCAGCTGAGGTGGCCTGCCTGCCTACATGGCGCGGTTGTAGGGTCTTCACGAAGATCTGCATGCCGCCATGCAGGCGCTTGCTGATCTGGCCTGGAAGCTGCATGTTGCCACACAAGTGCCTGCCTAGTTGGTCGGGCTGGCAGCTGCATGCTAATGGCGGTGGAAACTTGGCTGGTGCGGGCCTGGCAGTGCCTCCGCTGATGTCCTCGGAAAGGGCCTTGCCGGGGGCCTGGCAAGGGTCTTGCCGTGGCGCGCAGTTGTCCCCGGCAAGGGTCTTGCCGGGGGTCTCGTGGCTTCTCGGCAAGGATCCCGCCAAGGGTCGCCGTCTTTTGGTCCTCATCTGATCTCATATATCTATGGTCTTGACAAAGATCTGCATGCCACCACAGAGGTGCCTCCCGAGCCCTGGTCCAGTCGTAGTTGGTTGGGTTGGAACCTGTGGGCTCAAGGGCGGCTCGCTTTGTTGGTGTTTGGGCAAGTTGCCCCGGCAAGGTCCTTGCCGGGGCCGCGGAGGCCGCCCCGGCAAGGGCCTTGCCGGGGGTCTCCACCTCGCCCCTTTGTTGTCTTGTGTTTCTGGCCTTGGCGTTGCCTCTGACCATCTTGTTCCTCTGGCTTCTCTCTGGCTTCCCTCCCCTGCTCTGCTTAGTGTGGCCATGGGCGCTGCTCCGACTGTCCGTGCACAAGTAAAGGGGTCAAAAGAAGCACCCCTACTTTTGTACACCGACAGGAGCCCCCGGGCCTGGGCCACACATAAGCGCGACACGTTGTTGGGCCAGGCCCAAAATGGTGCGCGGGCAGGAGGGGCGGATTCTACCGCAGTAATTTTCCGTCTGCTGTGCTTCCCCACAACCCGCGTTGAACGTGCGACGTGGGGGGTCGTGCGTGACGTGGGGGGCATGCGTGGGGCGGTTCCTGCACGCATGCGTCACATCGTAGTTAACAGGAAAGGAGGCGGCCCGCGCCTTCCCCGTAAAAAGGAATAACCGCAGGCGCGCTGCTCACTTTACCCCCCTCCCTGCGTCTTTTCCAATCTCAGAGCCGCCGCCCCCTTTCTTCCTCCTTCTCGAGCTCTTGCCTTTGCTTGTCGCCGCTGCGCCTTCGCCATCCTCCACCCCCTGCTTCTCGCAGCCGCCATGGCTCCCAAATCCACCAGGGGCAAGGGAATGGCCAAAGATGCCGGGGCGGCGGAGCCGCCGGAGAGTGAGCAGGCGGCGCGACGAACGCAGCTCGCCTACTTCCCCTCGACGGTCGACGCGATCGAACTGCGGGATTACTTCAAGCCCCTGTGGGGGGTGAAGACGGGGGGAGAGACGACGGGGCATCCAGCCACGCGCGTCATCCCCGCCAACTGCGCCAAGGCCGCCCCAAATCGGTACCCCCTTCTCCGATTTCTTCAATGATGTCATGCACACCTACGGCTTCCATCTTTTGGATTTTACTCCGAATGCCATGGCGTGCATGGCTCTTTTCGTGCACCTCTGCGAGGGCTTCGCCGGGGTGCATCCCAACACGGCGCTCTTCGGCCACTACTTCTTCCCTCGGATCCAACCGGGGGGCGCCATTTCCGGGTGCGTCGCCTGGATCCCAAGGGCCAAGGGGGCGTACCCGGAGGGCGCCATGAAGGAGAGGTGGGAAGAATGGCGGGGCCGGTGGTGCTGGATTGAAGAGAAGGGCCCGCCGAACTTTTGCCGGGTCCGCGACGCGCCGCCGGTTCACCGGGGCGACTGGAGCGACGTTGATGCTGACGACGCAAAGCTCACGGTCGCCACCACCAGGATCCTTCGCCTTACCGAGGCCGGGCTCACCCTTGAGATGATCGGGGCGGATTTCATCCACCGCCGAATCGCTCCTCTGCACAACAAGGGGAGGCCGGCCTGGCTTTTCACGAACGCCGCTGACATCATCAGGCTCCGCCCCGGCCTCGACCACAACCTTACGGTGATGAGGCACGCCCATCTCTGCCAACGGCTCTTCCAGCTGGACGTGAACCGCGATGGCGAGGTCGAGCGGTCCGGCAAGGCCGCGAGGGCCGCCGCCGGGAGTGATCCCGCTTAGCAACAACTCTCGCCATGATGCCGAACTTCAACGCGCATGGCCTTGAACCGAGCTAGGTCGAGCCGGAGGAACTTCAGGTGCAGGAGTTCTTCGACACCTTGCACGAGGGGTACGTCACCGCCGAGCCGCGGCTCATCCAGGACACCTCCCAGGTGGAGCTGGACTACATCGCCGCTAGGGCGGCGGAGGCGAAGCTCGCCGAGGAGGCCGGCAGCGCCCGCGGCATGGAGGACAAGGCCGCGGCGGAAGCGGAGGAGAAGGAGCTCGCCCAATGGGCGGAGGCCACCGGGGAGGCCAGCAGCGCCGGCACCGGGGCTCCTCTCGTCGAAGACGTGGTCAGTGAGTCGGAGGAGGAGGAGGAGGCCGTGGCCGTCGACCCTCCAGCCATGGGGAGAGGACGGGTTCTGCGGCGGGCCACCTCTGGCGAGCCGGTCCGGCCCGGCAGGGCCGCGCAGCTGCGTCAGGCCCAGGAGATGTCCGCACGCCAGACAAGGGCCGCGGCGGCGAAGAAAGTGGTGAAGGCCGCGGTGGCGAAGGAGAAGGCATCCGCTTCTTCCTCGGCAAAGCGTGTTCAGACGCCACCTCCTTCCCCTCCTCCGGCAGACGTTGACGCGGGGGTCACCTTTGACTTCGGATCCCTCAGCCCGAGGAGGAAGAGGAAGGCAGTAGAGGAGGAGGAGTAAGCTTTTTATTCCCCATTTTTTGTCATCTCCGTTTCCTCAAACAGTGGCGCCCATCTTGAATTATTCTCCTTTTGCAGGGACGCGGAGACGCTAGCCCAGAGGGTCAAGAGGGCCAGGATCTTGACGAGCGGTCAACCCTCGGCAGGCACCTCCGGCACACCACTGGTGGTGTTGAGCAGCCCGGACAGCAGCCCCCAGCGTAAGTTCACCACTCACCCCTCGTCGACGTGCGTCAAGGGTATGATACTTTGGTGCTGACCTTGTCGTGGGTGCAGGAGGGGAGCAGCAGCGGGAGGAGCCACAGAGGGCTACTCTCAACACGCCGCCCCCATCGACTACGCTGCCCCGAGGGGCGTCCCCGGCAAGGGCGCCAAGCACCGAGCCCATGCACACGGGGGAGGAGGAGGAGAACTTGGGCGCCGGTGGCTTCGCCTCGGCGCCAAATGTTGGCGGGGAGGGAACTTCTGCCTCTCAGCCCGGCACGGGTAGGTTACTCGCCTTTCGCCTCCATTCCCTTTTCCTTTTGTTTTCTTTTTCTGAATCCTGGTCTTGGCCTCGCCTCATCCTCTATTCGGTGTTCAGATCCCCCCTTGGCAGACCCAGAGGACATCGACACCATCATCGAAGATGTCGCCAAGGCCGCCGAGGCGGAGGCCGAGGAGATCGCCGCCAAGGAGGCCGCCAGGGGCGCTGCTGATGACGCAGCCAAGGAGCTTGCCGGGGAGGCCGGCACGTCTGGTGCCGAGGAAGAGGTGGTTGATGACCAGCCTTCCTCCTCCGCGGCCTCTGGCTCTGGCAGGTACCTGAAGGTGAGTGACGACCTCTTCGTCCACCTTCCAGGCGCGTCGAGCACCAGGGCTCCCGTCGAGGGGGAGGTGTTCGACGACGAGGTGCTTGCCGCCGCCGGGCTCGAGGTCGTTGACGAGCCGAGCGCTAGCGGCGACGAATCCCAGGAAGAACGGCTCCTCCACGCCATGGGCGCCAGCTTCCGGAAACTCCAGGCGCTCCACCGCGCCCGCCTGGACAAGGTTAAGTCCAGGATGGCGGTGGTGGAGAAGGCGGAGGCAGACCTCCAGAAGCGCGTCGTCGAGACGCAGGACTGGTTCCGCCAGGCTCGCGAGGAGCTGAAGGCCGCCCAGGGCGAGCTGGCCAAGCGTGATGTGGAGCTCACCATGAAGCGGGACGACATTGAGAAGGCCCAGGAGACGGCGGAGAGCTTGGCCGCCGCGGCCTAGGCCGCTCAAGCCCAGCACCAGGCCGCGCTGGATTCCCAGGAGGAGGACCTTGCCGCACGTGAAGAGAAGCTTGCCGCCACGCTCCGCGGCAAGGATGAAGAGGTGGAGAAGCTCGTCGTGCAGCGGACCCGCGAGCTGGAGCAGAGGCACAAGGAGGCACTCGATGCCCAGGCTCGGGTTCACGCCGACAAAGTGAAGGAGCTGGAGGTGGAGCGGGACGGGCTAAGGGACCAGGCCTTGAAGCTGTCCAAGGAGAAGGGCACGCTCAATAGCGCCCTGACGGAGGCGCAGGGCGCGACCGTCAGCAGGGCCGGGGAGCTCTCCGAAGCCAACAACTCCATCAAAGACCTTAGGCTGAAGCTGGAGGGTCTCGAGAAAATGCTGTCGGAGGCCAAGGCCCGGGAGGGGACCCTGACCAAGAACCTGGAGACCGAGAAGCAGCTGCGGAAGAACCAGGCCCTCAACTTCAAGGAGCACGTGGAGGGCGAGAACCGCTGGCTCAATCGCCTCGACGCCGTTGCCGACCAGGCCTCCGCGCAACTAGCCACCATGGGGATGCCGTACGTGAAGGACGCCCCGGAGCGGAATGTGAGCGCCAACTGCAGCCTGACCCTATTCTTCGAGAGGGTCGTCGGTGCCTTGGAGCGGCTTCACGCCAACCGGGCGGCCTCGCTGGCCGACGAGGCCCGGAGGCTTTGCCAGGGCGCCATGACCAAGGTTCTCACCAAGATGGCGTACTGGAACCCCAACCTCGACTTCGACGCCGCGCTGGACAGCTTGCCGGCGGGTGTGGACCTCGCGGCGCTCAAGGAGCGTATCAAGCCCATCATCAGCCGTATCGATGGAACCGAGAGGATAGAGGGCCAGCGCCAAGATTAGGCACCCCGTCTCCTACTGTCGCCGCAGGTTCATGACCAAGACAGTGTTTATCTTTAGTTAGAACCGCAGCAAGAATTGATGTAATATGACTCTGCAATGCTTTGATACGACGCATGTTATTTTCCTGTTCAACCTCTCTTTGTATGTCCACCCTACGTTTATCGGGTAAGCTTGCCGGCGCGTAAACCCAGGGCGGCGTCTTGAGGACGGTGAAGGAAATATGCCCTAGAGGCAATAATAAAGTTATTATTTATTTCCTTATATCATGATAAATGTTTATTATTCATGCTAGAATTGTATTAACCGGAAACATAATACTTGTGTGAATACATAGACAAACAGAGTGTCACTAGTATGCCTCTACTTGACTAGCTCGTTGATCAAAGATGGTTATGTTTCCTAGCCATAGACATGAGTTGTCATTTGATTAACGGGATCACATCATTAGGAGAATGATGTGATTGACTTGACCCATTCCGTTAGCTTAGCACTCGATCGTTTAGTATGTTGCTATTGCTTTCTTCATGACTTATACATGTTCCTATGACTATGAGATTATGCAACTCCCGTTTACCGGAGGAACACTTTGTGTGCTACCAAACGTCACAACGTAACTGGGTGATTATAAAGGTGCTCTACAGGTGTCTCCAAAGGTACTTGTTGGGTTGGCATATTTCGAGATTAGGATTTGTCACTCCGATTGTCGGAGAGGTATCTCTGGGCCCACTCAGTAATACACATCACTATAAGCCTTGCAAGCATTGTAACTAATGAGTTAGTTGCGGGATGATGTATTACGGAACGAGTAAAGAGACTTGCCGGTAACGAGATTGAACTAGGTATCGAGATACCGACGATCTAATCTTGGGCAAGTAACATACCGATGACAAAGGGAACAACGTATGTTGTTATGCGGTCTGACCGATAAAGATCTTCGTAGAATATGTGGGAGCCAATATGAGCATCCAGGTTCCGCTATTGGTTATTGACCGGAGAGGTGTCTCGGTCATGTCTACATATTTCTCGAACCCGTAGGGTCCGCACGCTTAATGTTACGATGACAGTTATATTATGAGTTTATATGTTTTGATGTACCGAAGGTTGTTCGGAGTCCCGGATGTGATCACGGACATAACGAGGAGTCTCGAAATGGTCGAGACATAAAGATTGATATATTGGAAGCCTATGTTTGGATATCGGAAGTGTTCCGGGTGAAATCAGGATTTTTCCGGAGTACCAGGAGGTTACCGGAACCCCCCGATAACTTAATGGGCCTTAGTGGGCCTAGGTGGAAGAGAGGAGAGGAGGCCAGGGCAGGGCCGCACGCCCCTCCCCCCCAGTCCGAATAGGACAAGGAGAGGGGGGCGGCGCCCCCCTTTCCTTCCTCCCCTCCACCTCTTCCCCCCTCTCTCCTAGTCCAACATGGAAAAGGGGGGGAGTCCTACTCCCGGTAGGAGTAGGACTCCTCCTGGCGCGCCTCTCCCCTTTGGCCGGCCAAACCCCCCCTTGCTCCTTTATATACGGGGGCAAGGGGGCACCTCTAGACACACAATTTGATCATTGATCTCTTAGCCGTGTGCGGTGCCCCCCTCCACCATATTACACCTCGATAATATCGTAGCGGTGCTTAGGCGAAGCCCTGCGTCAGTAGAACATCATCATTGTCACCACGCCATCGTGCTGACAAAACTCTCCCTCAACACTCGGCTGGATCGGAGTTTGAGGGACGTCATCGAGCTGAACGTGTGCTGAACTCGGAGGTGCCGTGCGTTCGGTACTTGATCGGTCGGATCGTGAAGACGTACGACTACATCAACCGCGTTGTGTTAACGCTTCCGCTTTCGGTCTATGAGGGTACGTGGACAACACTCTCCCCTCTCGTTGCTATGCATCACCATGATCTTGCGTGTGCGTAGGAATTTTTTTGAAATTACTACGTTCCCCAATAGACGGATCCGCAATGGCCTGTCGGGTGTGCTTGCCGCCGGGCGAACCACCTTGCCGCCCCCAACGTGGCCACTCGAACTGTCGAGCTTGACTCGAGTCAGAGTCGAGAGCGTTGCTGGTTGCAGAAGGCTACCCTGCCATTCTCGACGCGGCCGTCTGAGCTGTTGAGCGGACTCGAAACAGAACATAGGCGTTGCTAATCGCGGGAGGGCCCCTTTGCGTGCAGGTTTTCCATACAAAGAACAAGATCTCCGAGGGGAATAACCTTATATTAAAAAGGAAATATTTGAAGTTTGGCATGACTTAGCTTTCTTGTTGCCGCGCTGGCGTCCTTCGCGCTTGCAGGCGGCGCAGTCTTCTCCTGGTCGTCTTCTTCTTTAGAGGCCATGGCGATGAAGAACTGCTAGGCTAACTACTAGACCAGATTCTCACAATTGCGCCCCCTACCTGGCGCGCCAAAGTTGTCGGTGGGAAACGACACCTATGGGATCACAAGAATCCCTACTACGGTTGCGGGGGCGCGGGGTTGTGAGAAGAGCAGGATTAACAGCCAGCACAAGGATCGTTTACCCAGGTTCGGGCCGCGAGGATGCGTAAAACCCTAGTCCTGCTTTGGTGGATGTATTGAGTGTTCTTGAGCTCTTGAACTAGCTATGGTGGCTGTGTAGTTCCAAAGAGCCGAATCCTCCTCCAGTATGCCATGGGCCTCCTTTTATAGTTGAAAGGGGCTGCCACAGTGGCACACAGGAGGTGGAAAGGCCTACAGTACTATGAGCTTATCACCTGTATTACAGGACAAGACGCATTTAATGCGTCGCTTAGGTGTCCCCTAGCTTTATCGGGGACGGGAGCGAGGCCCGTCCCGTCCGTCGCTGCTCCTCTTCGCTTCGACACGCGCCCTGGCCAGCGATGTATGCGACGCCATGTAGGCAGGCAGGCAGCTGAGGTGGCACGGTGGTAGGGTCTTCACGAAGATCTGCATGCCGCCATGCAGGCGCTTGCTGATCTGGCCTGGAAGCTGCATGTTGCCACGCAAGTGCCTGCCCAGTTGGTCGGGCTAGCAGCTGCATGCTAATGGCGGTGGAAACATGGCTGGTGTGGGCATGGCAGTGGCCCCGCTGATGTCCTCGGCAAGGGCCTTGCCGGGGGCCCAGCAAGGGTCTTGCCGTGGCGCGCAGTCGTCCCCGGCAAGGGTCTTGCCGGGGGTCTCGTGGCTTTCCTCGGCAAGGATCCCGCCGAGGGTCGCCGTCTTCTGGTCCTCATCTGATCTCATATATCTATGGTCTTGACAAAGATCTGCATGCCACCACAGAGGTGCCTCCCGAGCCCTTGTCCAATTGTAGTTGGTTGGGTTGGAACCGGTGGGCTCAAGGGCGGCTTGATACGTCTCCAACGTATCTATAATTTTTTATTGTTCCATGTTATATTATATTCTGTTTTGGATGATTAATGGGCTTTATTATACACTTTTATATTTTTTTGGGACTAACCTATTAACCGGAGGCCCAGCCCAAATTGCTGTTTTTTTGCCTATTTCAGTGTTTCGAAGGAAAAGGATATCAAACGGGGTCCAAACGGAATGAAACCTTCGGGAACATGATTTTCGGAACAAACGTGATCCAGAGGACTTGGAGTCTACGTAAAGCAATCAACGAGGAGAGCACGAGGTAGGGGGTGCGCCAACCTCCCCCAGGCGCGCCCTCCACCCTCGTGGGGCCCACGTTGCTCCACCGACGTACTTCTTCCTCCTATATATACCCATACACCCTGGAAACATCATATACAGAGACAAAACCCTAATTCCACCGCCGCAACCTTCTGTACCCGTGAGATCCCATCTTGGGGCCTTTTCCGGCGTCCTGCCGGAGGGGGCATTGATCACGGAGGGCTTCTACGTCAACACCATAGCCTCTCCGATGATGTGTGAGTAGTTTACCTCAGACCTTCGGGTCCATAGTTATTAGCTAGATAGCTTCTTCTCTCTCTTTGGATCTCAATACAAAGTTCTCCTCGGTTCTCTTGGAGATCTATTTGATGTAATTCTTCTTTTGCGGTGTGTTTGTCGAGACTGATGAATTGTGGGTTTATGATCAAGTTTATCTATGAACGATATTTGAATCTCCTCTGAATTCTTTTATGTATGATTGGTTATCTTTGCAAGTCTCTTCGAATTATCAGTTTGGTTTGGCCTACTAGATTGATCTTTCTTGCAATGGGAGAAGTTCTTAGCTTTGGGTTCAATTTTGCGGTGTCCTTTCCCAGTGACAGCGGGGGCAGCAAGGCATGTATTGTATTGTTGCCATCGAGGATAAAAAAGATGGGGTTTATATCATATTGCATGAGTTTATCCCTCTACATCATGTCATCTTGCTTAAAGCATTACTCTGTTCTTTTGAACTTAATACTCTAGATGCATGCTGGATAGCGGTCGATGTGTGGAGTAATAGTAGTAGATGCAGAATCGTTTCGGTCTACTTGTCATGGACGTGATGCCTATATACATGATCATACCTAGATATTCTCATAACTATGCCCAATTCTATCAATTGCTCGACAGTAATTTGTTCACCCACCGTAATACTTATGCTCTTGAGAGAAGCCACTAGTGAAACCTATGGCCCCCGGGTCTATTCTCCATCATATTAATCTTCCAACACTTAGCTATTTTTATTGCCGTTTATTTTTACTTTGCATCTTTATTTCTCTTTATCATAAAAATACCAAAAATATTATCTTATCATATCTATCAGATCTCACTCTCGTAAGTGACCGTGAAGGGATTGACAACCCCTTTATCGCGTTGGTTGCGAGCACTACAAAAAAAAGACACATCCGTGACATTTTGGGCCGAACGATTTTTTTTTCTGTCATACATATGACACTTCTATGACGATAATTGTGACAAAACCCGGTATCATCATAGATGTGGTGGGCTCCTACTTCTATGACAAAAAATCATGACAGAAAATGGGCTTTTCGTCCTGGGCGGGCCGGAGACGCAGCTGCATGACATTCTTTGGGCCGTCCATGACGGAAAAAACCGTGGTAGAAGCGAGGGCGAGGAAAATTTCGGGGAGTTCCCGGTTACGGTGGGAGGTCGGGGGCCGAGCGATGCGCGTTTCTCTCGTACACGTACGCGCGTGTGTGCGAGGCGTTGGCTCTAACTGAACCCGAGCGAGGCATTGGGCTCTAACTGAACCCGAGCGATTGAACTGCAGGCTACGCATTACTGAACCCGAGCGATCGATCGATGGCTGTTAACTGAACCCGATCGAGCGATTCCTTCGCTACTGCTGCTAACTGAAGCCGATCGATTGGACGAACAGTGAGCATTGCGCGCGGAGGGGGGGGGTGGATGAACAGTGAGCGATAGCGTTGCCTCTGGATGAACATGACCCCGTGGTGTGGAGGGCTGGATGAACAGTAGACGGTGGAGGGGTGCCCGTGGAGGGGTGGTTGAACATGACCCCGTGGTGTGGAGGGCTGGATGAACAGTAGACGGTGGAGGGGTGGTTGAACAGTAGCCGGTGGAGTAGCGCGCGGTGGAGGCTGGATGAACAGGAGCCCGTGGAGGCTGGAGGAGGTCGACGGTAGCCCGTGGAGGCTGGAGGAGGTCGACAGTGGAGATGAGCAGTATCCCGTGGAGTCCCGTTTTGCGGTACGCCACACCCCTCCCGATGAACAGGACCCCCGTTTCGACTGTAGGAGGTCCGTTTCGTCCGTTTTGCGGTACGCCACACCCCTCCCGATCAACAGGACCCCCGTTTGGACCATAGGAGGTCTGTTTCCTCCGTTTTGCGGTACGCCACACCCCTCCCGATCAACAGGACCCCCGTTTCGACCGTAGGAGGTCCGTTTCCTCCATTTTGCGGTACGCCAAGCCTCGTTTCCATCGCCTGTTCCGTCCAAGCCCTCCCGATGAACACGACCACGCATTCCGTTCTGACCCAGCCGGTTGGCTCCCACGCGTTCCGTTGCCTCCTGATGAACACGACGCATTCCGTTGCCTCCCCATGAACACGACGCATTCCGTTGCCTCCCCATGAACACGACGCATTCCGTTGCCTCCCCATGAACACGACGACGATGATGTTTCTCCGTTCCGACCCAGCCATGTACACGAGCCCTGGCCGTACGTATGCGCGAGTAGGCGTTCAAGACCCCGCCCGTATGTACACATACGTGGCCATATTTTCTTTCTTGCACCCTGGCCGCTGTACATACGTGTACATGCTACGTGCGCGCCTCTACTACGACACGTGCGCGCCTCTACTACGACACGTGCGCGCCTCTACATCGATCAATATGTACGTACACGTTCGCCACCAGAATGACAACGCTACATACACTTCGACCAGGTGGGTCCCGACTGTCACGCGCTTCCTTGCCTGCGAAGATGTAGCTGGTGGGTCCCAGCAGTCAGGGGGGCGAATCGTTTTTTTTTGCCCGGACGCACTTCCTTGCGTGCGAAGGTGTAGCTGCTGGGTCCCAGCAGTCAGGGGGGCGAATCGGTATTTTTTTGCCCGGACGCACTTCCTTG
>NC_057805.1:469232034-469324440 GCF_018294505.1 Triticum aestivum | reverse complement strand
AATCTTTGCCTCCATGAGTAGCAATTTCGTGCTTCTCATGGAAGCACAATTTTCTCCCTTTCTGAGAAGCACAGTTGTGCTTCTCATGGAAGAAAATCCGTGCCCCCATGAGAAGCAAATATGTGCTTCTTGTGGAAGCACAATTGTGCTTCTCGCAAAAGCAAATATTTGCTTCCACAAGAATCAAATATGTGCTTCTCATTGAAGCGTAGACTTCTTTTTATTTTCTGAGTTGTGCTTCTCGTGAAAGCAAATGTGTGCCTCCACGAGAAGCAAATATGTCCTTCTCATGGAAGCACAATTTTTTTCCGCTTAAAAAAATCCGCGACTTTTTCCTCCAAAACCTAGGGAATACTGGGTGAAAACCGAAAAGTCAGAAAACCTGAAAAGTACCATCTAATACCCAAAAGCGCAGACAGAAAAACAAAACAAATGAAATCCAGAGGGGCGCCGAGCATGCAACATGTGACGGGGGTAGACGCGACACTTTGCATGCTCCCAACGCACCAGAAGTGACCCCTGGAGGTCCCCCGCAAGGGGTAACCTCCAGTTAGTTGCTCTATGTGAGTTGCTGCGAAAATTGGTTACAATATATTTTGATTGGATTTTTGTTGTCAGGAATTTGGATATGAGAATTAAAACTGAAAATTACTCTAAGCTACAAAAACTGAAAAGAGATATGATTTGTTTTATTTGATTATTATACAATTACAGAACATTTATAGAACGAATGTAGCATTTTGCATGCATGCTGGGAGAAGTAGAAGTAGTGGGATTCATGATGTGGCAAAGATGGTGAGTTGTAATATATGCATGTTGAGAACTAATATAACTACTCCCACTGTAAGCTAATATAAGATGATTGTATTGATATAAAATGTCTTATATTAGTTTACAGAGGGAGTATCATTTTCCATGGATTTTGAGAGAAATATAGTATGTGGGATGTGTCCATGTTGAGAGAAAAAATAAAAAATAGTGGGATTTAGGTACACAGGATTTGTGTCCGAGGCTTCGTGCTTTGGTTATTTTTTTGCTAATTATTTTTTTAATAGAGAACGCTAATTCTGAGGACATGCAAATAGTTTTACATCGAGCTTTCTATCAAAAGTGCCACCTAATTTTTGGCGGGGTGGAAGAAAGAGGAAGAAGAGATGGAAAGAAAATGTTTATAACTCTACTGACAAAATGTAGGATTTTTGCGATCAACTCATAGACAGTGGTTTGTTGTTGTATGCATGTTGTAACTTATAATCACAACCCGTATGCCCAAAAATATACTATTAACAAACGAGCAATGCTACATCTATGTAAAGAAACTACTTAAGTTTACGTACCAGCCAACGTGGGAGAATTGGATTGGTGTTTAGGGAAGTGAGGGGCCCACCCCCCTGAGAATCAGGGTGGGATGTTTAGATTAGTTTGGAACGTTTCGTAATCTTACGTATCCTCTTTCGTAGGTCTAGCATTTTCTTTAACAAACATACCTTTGTATGGGCTATTGTATTATTGATATGGAGAGCTATTACATGTTGTACTATTGTACATTCCTTTAGGTCAAAGTCACTTCTTTGGGGTGGTTGCACTGCCATCATTCTCCGTAGATGGGTGTGGAGGGACCAAGCGGTCGTCTTTGCCAGGGATGAACTAAACGAGCGATCGGTGGCAGTTGTTCGGGCATATATGGTCTATGTTTTGTTCTTGATTAATGAAAATAAAATAAAAGTATTTCAAATTTGATTATCCAAACTACAAATTCTTATCTACAAAACTAGATATCCTCTAACATGTCGTTGTAGAACTTCTTTGGTGTCATTTTTCTAATAAATATGCTTTCTGTGAGGATAGCACACACAACGCCGAAAACTTGCCTTGACTAATTGTTCCTTTCAATTAAGGTCTATGAACTAATTTGTGTTTGTTATTTTTCCTTTTTTACATAATACCCCCCAAAAAGTATGCATACAAATAAGTGTGAAAAACAAAAGGACTGACAGAAAACAAACTCCACCCCAAAAAATAGGAAAACCAAACTTTGTGGAGAGTACTCAGGTGGTCGAATCAGAACGGAAATCGTAAATAGAAACAAACATTTTATTGTAAAAAGAAATCGTGTGAAAAAACACAACAATTACAAATCATTGAAACAAGCTAATACCGTGTTATGATTTTTAATCATTGTAGCCAGCAGCATTTATCAGATTTTCCACACAGGCAAGTCAACCAATGTCTTCATGTCATGGGGAGCTGCTGTACCTATCAAATGAAGAACATGCTTGGACCAATATAACAACCTGAAAACAATTGAAATACTAGTAACCCTTCCAATTGAAATCGACTGCACGGTTTGCGGAAAAATACTAGTTATCAAATGAGCAACAGGAGTTGTTTCGATTCAACAAGGATGTTCACTGCACGTACCGGCCTATTTCAATTCAGAAATAACGTCTTATGATGCAACTAAACAACCCTACAACCATCAAAATCAGATTAACAGTCAAGCCCACGATTTCATTTACTCCTCTTTTGAGAACAAATAAATCTCTACAAATATAACAGCCAGCACACGCTTCTGAAGCATAAAATTCATATATTACATTACATGAAAAGGCATTGCAAAACAGAAACTCCTGCAATAATAGCGCCACTGGGATGGCTGCTATACTATAGCTACTACAAGATCATAAATCTCGATCAATCGAACGAGTAGCAGATCTGCTCGAACGCGGCGACGTGCTCCTCCGCGACGGCCATGAAGAGGTCGACGCCGCCGTTCGCCTTGCACGACGGCACAAAGACCATGAGCCCCTCGATAGGCAAGTCCGGCGGTATGAAAGCGGACGGTGCCCCGGTGCCAAAGTCGAGTTGATGGAACCTGAACCCCAGCCAGCTGTCGACCTCTGCGTCCGGGCAGAACATCGTGCCGGCCGTGGCCGCCGTCGCGAAGAGCTCCTCCCCGTTCGTGTCCGCCACCCCGCCGAAGTCCACGAGGGACTGCACGTACTCGTCGTCGATGCGCGCCACGGCGTCGCGGATGACGCCGACCACGCTGCCGTAGCTCGAGTTCAGGACGTCCCTGACCTGAAGCCTTGGGAAAGCCCAGAGCACCATGTTCCCGAAGAAGTCCATTGGCACGGGAGGGTCGGCCCTGCCCCGGCAGTTCACGGCCACCCTCACCTTGGTGAACTCCTCCGGCTTCTGGTCCCGCGCCGCCGTGATTTTCTTCCAGACGTGCGCGAGCAGGCACTGGAACCTGCTGCAGCGGGCGCCGACACGGGCTTTGAGGTCGGCGACGAACTCGGCCGTGAAGTGCAGAGTGAGGTTTCTGATCCTGTCCATGGGGACGACGGCATAGGTGTCTCCGTCTCCACACGTGAACTCCCGTGACCGGTGGTCGAACACCGGCGTCGGCGTGCTTCGAGGCACGGACGTTCTCGCACGGTCGAGGAATGGGGCCGGCGTGGTGAAGTCCTTTCCCTCGCGTACAGCGGTTGCCCAGGCGGTGAAAAACATGCTCATGGAGTGGCCGTCGGCGGCTTGATGGTGGGAGCATATGCCGACCACGAGGCCACCGCACTTGTACCTGTTCAGCTGGATCTGCAGCAGCGCCGCCCCAATGTTCTCCTGTGTAGGCAAAGTAAAATAAAAAATATAAGCACCTGTGCAGAGTCCATGCATGCATGAGCGCGATGTGAAGGCACGTGACGTGAGTCGTGACAGAAGCAAAACCCAGCAAATAATACCTCCGGTAGATATCCTCGACGCCTGCGGCCATGCGGCCGTCGACGAGCACGTCCGCCAGGTCGACCGGGACGGTGGCCTCGATCAGGAGCACGCCCTCGTTGTTGACGTGAAGGAAGCGCCGGCCTTGATCGTTGAGGGCGAGGCGGCCCGCCAGGTGAGGGTACGGCGCGACGGCCTTGAGGAGGCCCTCCCTGAGCGCCTCGTTGGACGGCGCCGGCGCGCGGTAGGCGAGCACGGTGGGGACGAAGATGTCCAGGGCGGCGCGGTCGAAGACGGTCAGCGGGACCATCTCGCCGACGAGCGGGTGCGGCACGGCGTATGCCGGCTTCACCATCGTGCTGCTCGTGATCTCCATCGGTCGAATTGTAGTGTTCTCTCTGTACCTACACGCGTCTACGTTAATTCGTACTCTAGTGCGTGCGCGCGCTTAATTTGGTGAACGGATTAGAGAGGCACGAGCCATTTATAGATGGATTCTACTGCTGTAGCTGCATGCACGTTGGGCCGGCATGATGGCACGGAGAAGCAGAGAAAACGACGTGGACACTGCACCTAACCATCCGTGTACAGTAGGTTTCGTTCGACGGATGTGGGTACGTATTTGACATTTCGGCCTGTCGGTCAGGGACCTCACAGCATTTACAACCGGAATCACGGAATGTCCGGTCATAAAATGGGACCGAGACGGACGCCTCAAACGGGCCTTAAACATCCAGGCTGACAATCACCTCTCATATCCAGCTCAAATATGTGTTAGATATGGGGTGCCCGGACGCAGCCGGGCGTGTTCGCCATGTCGGTATTGGCCCGCCACAGCAGTATTGGCCCACGCTGGATCGGGCGGTCCGTGTCATGTCCGGACTGCCACCCAAGAAGGAGGAGGACAACGACGGGGCGGACAACGCCAGTGATGAGTAGATCCGGCTTGATCTCTACCACGTCTTTGACCGGTACTACCGCGAGAAGGACGGCAATGGCGCCGGGAAGGGCAAGGGCAGTCATGGATGATCTTCTCCACCATAACCAAACATGCCAACTTTTGGTAGTCCGATGACATGTTGTGATGTAGTAGCCGAACGATGTGCGTAATGTCATTTACGTAGTTGCATGAGTTTGCATGGATTTGAGGTATGCTAATTGAGATGTCCGGTTGTGAGAAGAAAAATTTGAGACTTGACTGTCAGTATCCGCGGACGCGTCCAGGGTGATCATGGAAGTTTAAAAGGTCGGATTTGTCAAGTCCGGCTGTGGATGTTGTCGGTAAGGTCTACTGCCCATCGATGAGAGCGAGAGGGAAAGCACGAACGTGTGTTGAACTTGGGAGGCTATTACTGGATTTTCGTGTCATTTGGTGTCGCATTAGACCTAGTTTAGCTACATAGAGTGTGTCCCTGGGTCATGGTTTTCGGTCGTGTATGTGGTAAGCTATATCCAACAGGAAAAAAATCGGACAAGTATAATAAGAAGGAGTAAAACTATACAATGGTTATAACTAAAGGTAAAAGGTGGCAAGATGTATTAAATGGAGGACAAAAACCGGAATACACTCAAGAAAATGAACCCTAACTCTCCTCTGGTTATCTTATATGGATAATGCCAACTTTTAATACTCGAAGGGCCTAAGCATACAGTAGTCGGTCGACCTCTACAGTTATAGTGTAACAAAGCCTAAGCGTTTTCGGAGTACGTACACTCACGTCGAGGTCGGAGCGAGCTGCACGTACCGAATTTTCTTTAATCTGCAGTTTCTTTGTACATATCTGTTTCAAGATCATGCAAGCAGTATTTTTTGGGCCTGGAGTGGACTCTATCTGTTTGAAGATCTACAGCTATAGCTTGAAGCTTAGCGGAGCCGTTGACCGGTCGTTGAGCCGTCAGCCTACAGCTATAGCTCGATCGAAAAATGTCACACGATTGCTTCTTCTTCCTCCTTTTCTTGTTTTCTATCCACTATTTTAGTAGATGCTCGGGGCGCAACCTACCAGCCTGCCAACCACGGCGAGGCGATCGCGAAGGATAATGCTTGGATTGCCAGAGAGAACGAGTTTGGCAAGCTAGCTAGCTAGCTCCAGGTTGATCAGTCCATTCATAGAGTTGAGGAAATATATGGATATATTGACCGGCCGGTTCTCGCCGCAGAAGAAAGAAGAAAACTATGCGTCTGAGAGTTCAAAAATAGTCCATGATTCTTTGCTTCAAGGAGTACAGTATTCGGGTTCAAGTGTCGGACACGATGACGATAGCTGGTACGTCCAGGGAACAGTGGACATACAAAAATCCACAAAAGGATTGTGTGGCAACCAAATACGTGACTACTCTGTCCAAGCAAACTCCCGACTTCCTAAGGTGTGTTTGTTTGGGCTCCAGCTTCTTCGGCTGCAGCTGCAAGGGCTCCGGCTGGAAGGAGCTCTTCAAGAGCCCGTCTCGCCCCCACGTCGCCCCCGCTCGGGTGATTCAGACAGGAACGAAACCCTAGCCGCCGGGGGCTCTCCTTCCTTCCCTCCCTTCCTCCGCCGCAATCGAAGGACGCCGCCGGCCTATAGCCCGGTGGCCGACGGCGGTGGCGGGGGCTTCCCTCTCTCCTGTGCCATGGGAATGGTGCGGAGCCCCGTGGCGTGAGAGGGGGCGCGACGGATCTGGCCTTGGTGGTGCGGCGGGTGTCCCTGCCTTGGCCGGCGGCGACGCGACGGCCGGCTTTGTCTCGGGCGGTGATGGCTGCGGGCGCGGTGGCAGGCCTTGCTTTGGGCAGCGGCGTTGGCTGCGTTCGGCGGCGGTGATCGAATCTGCGGCGACGGGTCATCTGACCTCGGATCTATTGGAGATATGTCCTAGAGGCAATCATGTATGATGATATTTCCTATGTGTTTATGAATAAAGATAGTCTTTGGACATTATCAATGATGGTATCAACAAGTAGGTGACTTGTTTGTGGGACTATGCATTGTATGATGACTGTCCTAAAAGGTCCCTAGTCGAAAGGGCTGTGTGGACGCGCAACCGACTAGACTAGCATATGACACGGTCGATGGCTTGGTCTCACTAGGCATGGAGCATTGGATGCTAACCGAATAATATGGACTTGGAAGGATCTGGTCGGATTCGACATAGTCGGATCCGAGTCGAGAAAAGGTCCGAGTCGGACAGACCCAACTATGAGACGCAGCGATATGTCATCTGTGAGTATATAGTACAACATACGTTCTATGTCCTAAGACCTGAGCTGGCGTATTTACTCGGGATGGTGACAGACCTGCTTTGGGCCAATCAAATGCTACTCCATGACTGGGTAGTTACAAAGGTAGGTTTCGGCCTTGTCCAGACCCATGATGCGAGACATGGTCGAGCAAGATGGGATTTTCCCCTCCGATGAGGAGAGATATACTCTAGTCCCCTCGTGTGATCCGACCAAGATAAGCATGGCCATGCGACAAGGATTATGAGATAATCCGGGTTGTGGTCGGCATCACTGGAACGAGAAAGAGGTTGGACTAGCACAAGGATGACAGATTCGCCTTGAGCCTGACAACATATATCGTGTGGCAAAGAGAACAGAAATGTGATGTACAAGTTCGCCTAACCAGCTTCATCGGACACTTGGAGTCAACATGCTTTGCTAGAGGCCGCTACCGACTAGACGAGCCAGATGTGATCTGACTCGCGACCAAGTGAACGAGAACCTAAGGGGTCGTGCGCTTACGGGAAGGAACCTGTGAGGCTGGACACGACTCCACGAGTCGGACTTGATCCTACTCGGACTCGGATCAAAGCCGAACAGATTTTGGGCTTTAGGGTCCGTGCGAAGCCCAAGTGTTGAGCCCGCGACGGACGCCTATATATAGTGGAGGTGTGGCACACTCATTCAGTTGATCGCTTCGGCGCTATCACTAGGGTTTGCATGTGTTGCGAATAACCACCTCAACTCGCCGCCGACTGTGTGATCGGACCTAGCAGTCCGCCGCACAGTGTTCCTCCTATACGCGCGGATACCATTAGAGGCGGTGCACCTGCGCCGCTCCGGTGAACTTGTATGTTGGATCCAATGACAGGCTGTTCGAGGGATATCGGACGAGGAGGAGACGAACCACGCGGACGCGCTGCCCCAACTCTTCTTTCGCTGCACGGCACTGCGCATCTAGTGGTAACGATCTGTGATCCATCTCCCGTAGCATGTTCTTGGTTGTTCTGCGCGTAGGAAAAATTTATTTGCAGTCGACGCACCCTACCCTAGAACCCACTAGGATCGATGGCGGCGACATGGAGGGCATGGTGGACGGGTCGACACCATGTGTGGTCTGGCCTCGGGACAAATCTGATCTGGCCGGTGCGGCCTGCTCGCTGTGCGGCGGCTCAGATTGGTGGCGACCCCATGCACATGATGCTTGATGGAGATTCGTCGAGCGGGTCCGGGTGAAAATCTCGTTCTTGGCTGGTTGCCAAGACCGGCGATGGCGGCACTCTTTTGTGTCGTTACCTTCTTGAAGGCTCGCCGTGGAGAAGCTCCAGACCTCTATCCGCTACCTCCGGGGGAAACCCTAGATCAGTAGATTGGATGACGGCGGCGCTCTGGTGTCGTTTTCCCCTTGGGGCGTCATTCTTGGAGGTATACACGGGCTCAAGGGACCAGTGGACGGCTTCTTTGGTGGAGCGGTGCTTCATCTTACACATTGATGGCGGCGGATCTCGGCAGCATGGCGCAATGGAGACTCGACGTCCAATGCGCGGATATGGACTCGCACAGGAGGAAGACGCTGTCTGGCGCCATGGTGGCGTCGATGGCAGAGAGGCCCGGCAAGGTCGATGCTTTAGTTTCTGCTCTGAAGCTGGATTGGTGAAAGACGGCGACGATGACACATGAGAGTGCGTCAGATTGGTTTATACACTAAACCCAGTATGTGGCTTGGTTGGGGTCTCCAGCTTTAGATGTTAGGATTTGGTGCGATGTCTGTTTGGTATTAGGTTCAAACTATCGACACCGCTTCATCAAGTGGATAGGAGTAGCGACAATTGTTGCTGAGATGGTGGCTTGAGACTAACCCATGTAGTATTTTCTAAGATCATTATGAATAATTAATGAAATGACTATATGCATCGCCAGGATGCAGAGGCCGGGGTAATCCTCCTTTTTTTTAAAAAAAACTTCTTGTTTTCTTTAAGAGAGAGCGCTCGTATTTTGAGCTTCAAACATAGAACATTTTCTACGGTCTTATTAATACGTAATGTAAAAAAAGGGGTATATACAGGCAGGAAAAAGTAAAAAATTACACGTAAGATGCTACTATCCAACTCCAGCCGTTGCGATCATGATGATATTGGAAAGTCACTAATCTGGCTTCAGCATCATAGATGTGAACCAATCCACTCCTTTAAAGAGCTCGAAAACTTGCTTCTGATCCTAGTGATCCAGAATGGTTTCATCGAACAAGGAGATTCCCCTTTCCTTGTTGAAAGAATGCTTGCCCAGCGATCTTGAGAGTAAGAGCAGTCCCAGAACAGATGCATTAATGTTTCTTCAACTTTCTCATAACAATCAAGATGCATAGATATCTTCCTCAAGAGATTTCTGGTGTTGACTCTATCATGAAGTGTGAGCCAGAAAAATATTGTATGCCCCAGCCCGCGAGTAGGGCATTTTAAAGACCGAGCTTCATGGAGCCTTTTATTTGAAAAAAAATCAAAAATCAAAAATTTTCAGTTCAAAAAATTTCTGAAAAAATACACATGTATGCAAGGATGTAAAGTGTATATGTAAAAAAATTCAGGATGAAGTACCTTGAATTGTGAGCTGTGCAAAAAAAATCATGGACTTTGAAGATGAACAATACATATGCTAAAAAGCCTCAGATTTGTCTTTTTTGTGTAGCTCACATTTTAATGTATTTCGACCTGAAAATTTGCACACATGTACATTATGTATCTAGGTATATGTGTATTTATTTTCAGAATTTTTTTAAACAGAAAAGTTTGAATTTTGAAGTTTTCAAATAAAGGCCTCCATGGAGCTCGGTCTCCGTTTGGCATTTTCGCGAGTCTGCTAGCATTTTTCCAGAGCCAATTGAACAGTACATGGGCATCAATATCAGCTTTTAAACAGTTATACTTCTTGATGGATGAATATCCATTGGTTTTTCCTTGCCAGATCCATTTATCTTGAGCTTGAGCTTGTGGATCAAAATATTTGTAATGTCAGCCCCTCAAGTTCAGTGAACTGAGCAAATGCTTGAGCTGAAAGTGGCCTATGAAAACGGACAGACAGATCTTCAGAGTTCACAAAGGAGGCAAATGATTAGCTCCTCCTATTTTCATTAACAGTAATGTTGCTTGGGACCATGGTTCGGCCGCACCTATACTCGATGCCGTACATCATTTTTAGGGATTTGAGCCTAACGTCTATCATATTTTATGGCAAGAATCATCAACTACGGTTTAACAACCCTAGTGTTGCTAATAAACCTACTGCATGGCAAGTGCCATAGGAAATAAAATAGAAACTTTGCATCGGTGCATGTACTAGTTTTCTCACTGTTCAACATTTTGTATTGCCTCGTTATGCGCAACATCATTGTTATTCATTTTTTACATGTCAGTACATCAACATGGTTATTTGGGTCATCTATATCTTTTGAGTAATTTCTTGAAAAATAAAATCATAGCAACAACATGATAGAGATAGTTATGTGAAAGCACGTGAAATCTTTTTTTTAAAGCACAAGAGGTTTTTCTTCTAAGAACACAAAAGTATCCTTTTTGCATGAAAAAATAACATGAACACACATACAAACATCGATGTACCATACGTGCACTGTAGCTATTCTACAAATAAATATCCAAAAATATACTAATTGGTTTATTTGCATGGGACAACCAGGAGGGAAATCAGCATTGGGGTACTGCTTGGGCCCACGTAGATTCAGAAAAGAAATGGCATATCCATGGTCCCCGTACTGTTCTAGAATTAGCTTAATCTTTAAAGTTTGAGTGATAAGCTGGCTCGTATCCCTATGAAAGTAGTATTAATCAGACGGCACCGAGCGTGGGTGCGGGTGGACCATGATCCAGAATCACACCTCTCTTTCATTAATGAAACCAGCGCAAAAGGAAAAGACCACCAGAGGATTAAACATTTCAAGCGTTCATCCCAGCTAGACAAACTACTACTATCTCCTAGGGATTACAACATAGCCTAGCCTAGAATTGGAGAAACTTCCTCAGTGATATTACAGCTTGGTTCATCACCATGATCAGAAGAAAAACCACCACGTCCTGCTTCTTCCTAGAGAATTTCATCTAGCTTCCAGCAATCTTCTACCAGGCCGCCACCCATGCGCATAGCGAAAGATTTCATTTCCTACCTGCCTAAACAATTTTACTCCCCGGTTCAGTGCCTCTTTGTTTCTCTGTTTTATGCAAAATCGACCAGGAATTAAGCCAGTACCCCACCAAGTTGATCACAACATAAGGAGTTTTAATCTTATTATTATTAAAGCAAGCACCGTTTCTACTTTTCCAAATGGTCTAACAAACAAACACAATGCTAAGCATGATAAGCTGCTTATCATGCTTTGCGAATCCGGGATCTAAGAACTAAACATATCTTGAACAGTCGGTCACACCTCGTAAGCACACTTCATGATATTCGACACTAACTTTGCAAGAGAACAACGAATAAAGAGGTGATCGGTCGTTCCATTTTGTCCACAGAACTGATAGCCAGCATCTCCATGCCAACCTCTTCTCAGAAGATTGTCTTTTGTTAAATGGAAAACGCCAACCTGTTTCATTTAATTGCAACGGGAGAAAACAAACTCCACATGCCCTTACCTAATAACCCTTGCCGCTCCACTCCACTCCGTCACCCAAACTGTCGTCCGGCGATCTTTAGCCTTCTCCGGCATGGCAGGTAGAGGATCCGAGCCCTACACTTCCAGATCCATTGATCTGGAGCTCGTCGCACATGGCCCCAAGGAGGAGATGACGCCGCCGCTCCCGGGAGGAGGCCGCCTGACGGTAGCGCTCATACTCTTTCCGCCGGGATCCATTGCTTCCACCCAAATGGCACATGGATCCGCCGCGAGGTGTGTCCCGGTGCCTCACCGGAGGCGGTGCGGCGGCAGATGCGCAACTGCTTCGTTGGAGCGTCGAGGCGTAGATGAACGCATGGGCGTCGTGCGACGCTAGTATGGCGTGGCGTGCCCGCCGTGCGAGGCAACGGGCGTGGGAGACGACGGAAGCCCTCGTGGGAGTGGACGTTCGTGAGGTGGTGTCGCATTATCCGGTTGCCCCGTATGGTGCACCAGTCCGGGTGCCGCTACGCGCCGTGGTGGGCGTCGTTGGCTCCTCCCGGGATGGATCCATCATCGATCTCACGTCCACTGGCATCACGAAGGTTCTGGACTCCGACGAGGAAGAGTAGGGCATGGGAGACGGCGACGCCTTGAGTCTTGCGAGCCGGTGCCTGTCCCATGTCCTACTCTATCTCGCTGCGACCGGAGCAACACTTCGAGGGGTGCAGTCGACCGTCGGACATGGACACGACGGACGCGGACGGGCTCTGCTTAGATTAGGTTTTACGTGTCATGTAATAGTATGGATCTATTAGATTTTCTTAATTGAATTGAGGTATCCAGATGTGGAAGAAATTATTTGAGGCATGACGGGTCAGTGTCCACGGACGCGCCCTCGTAGGCATTTGAGAGGTCGGATTTGTTGTATCCGGCTGAAGATGCTCTTAGTACGAGCTTTGCTTCAATTAGGTTTTACTCCCTCCTTCCCAAAATATAAGACGCGGTTGACTTTTTACGGTCTTTGATACACGACTTTGACCACTAATATATATCAAAGTACATGGATAGAACATGTATAAATGGCATCATCATATTTGTCTTGCAACATAATTTTATTTCGTATGTATATTATGTAATAGTATGGATTTATTAGATTTCTTAATTGAATTGAGGTATATAATTATGGAAGAGATTATATGAGGCATAACCGGTCAGTGTTCACGGACACGTTCGCCGGTTCACGTTGTCGTTTGAGGGGGCAAAATTGCTATATTCGGCTCAAATACGTGTCCACCCTGTCTCTGGCGTACCGCATGTTTGCCTCGTGTCACAAGCTCTTTTTGATAAGTGGGCGGCCACAGGCTCCACGCAGTAGCCCTCGGTCACGTGGTTGAGGCCACCCATCCTTTCCCTAACTAGATGACCCGTTGCGCCAATGGCGCAAAGGCCGAGTGTAATCCAGGTATTGAAAAAGTGTGCATTAAAATATGTAAACAAAAAATAAAATATATATGGAAATAAGTCGCAAAGAGCGGGAGTGAAACAGGCTTTCAAACCGTGAAAGTTAGAATATTTAGAGACCGATGCCTACTTATATTGCCTTATGAATGTTACCATACTATTGAGTTAGGAGTGATAACAGGGTGTATTCTTCTATAGCTCTTTCCCCCATTCCCTCCTATTTATAAAGGATAAGTAAACATGAGACTGGACATCCCAGATTGAGCATATCACAAGCATATTAGACATGGAAGTGCCATTTTTAGTACATGGCCAGCAAGACAGAGTATTAAAGACTAATATGATCAGTACTCAACAGGCATTGCTATTTAAAATGATAAGCCATATTATCTTGATGGTACATAACAAAAAAGCTCTAGAATTTCCGGCCAGTTATACCACTCCTTGCTCATCAAGCTTCTTGTTCTGGGAGAGATCACACCAAGCAAACACGATTCAGTTGAGCACAGACACGTAAAGATTCGTGATCAAGAACAGAGCGCCCATAGCGCAAAAAGCGAGAGCAAGCCAAGTATTCAAACCATGTATATATGACCGATACTTAATAGATACTTGGTACCATGATAGACTAAAAGTAATGAGGTCACTTGATAATAGCATACCATGTAAGTACATTGCTTTTGTCAAGCAAGGCACATAGGTAGAGATGCATCATATAGACACCTTTGAATTTACTATATATGATTGGTAGTGTTATGACAAATATGTAGTAGTACCAATATAACTGGGGGGATACATCAATATTAGGAAGTGCTTGTTTACATTTAGAATACACGGCCACCAAAGGATGTGTGGCACATAGATGATTACGATACTCTAAGGTCAATACATGTCTTGTTCTTGAGAGCAAGAACAAAAGGGTTGGGATATCACTAAACTAAATCTGGACTATAGTGCACATGAAACAAAAAGTGATATGCTTCAGTGGCCACATAGGCATGGCAGAAACAACCTTACTTTCTTTCTAGGCGATGTTCTACTTACTCTAAACAAAAAGGTTGGAAACATAAATTGATTACACAGGCCAGCAGTGAGATGGTGCTGGCGGGAATCCTCCTTAACCACAGCTGCAATGGCCACAAAGTGGGGGCTTCATGAGGGCAAATGTTCACTTTAAAACCTGGTACTTAAACTCTACTGCAGAGTGCTTTGCATCTTTGTCATCACCATTTAAGGTGGTGGATCTGTAAGAGAATCAACAATATGAGAAAAAATGCTATCAATTGCTAGATTAATATATATGTCTTAATTTGTTCATGATCTAACATAATAAGAAAAAAAACTTAGGTAACCACCTGGTACACAAAACAAGGGACATTTAAATCCTGAAACCTGAAGATATTTGATATACACGGTGTTCTGCCACATTGACCTGGAAGAAAAATAATAGTACAAAAGTAGAAGTTATATTCTAATGCAATACATATGTATATATCCTGGAAATATAAAGGGAAAAAACATGACTGAGCAATATACATCATGCATGTTTAGATATTCATGCTTAGAGGGAGTGCAATGCATACTATGGAACCACACAGCCTAAATCCATCTTCGTCTAGAAGACTGCATGTTAACCATACATCAAGAAATTAATGGAAAACAGGGTTTGCCCGGATGACAAAAAATTGTGTGACAGGCGGCACAGAGTTTTTATGTCTAAGCCAAAATATATTACGAAGAACATTAGAGATAATGTCCATGAAGAACTAAGCATCTATATGGAGTAGGGTGAGAGAAGGACCCATCAACATTTCATTGCCCTCTGGTGAGTTCTGCACCATCCTTACATGATTCATCAGCAGCCACCTAGAAACGATCTGCAGAAAAACAAAATCAAAGTGAAATAAAATGGAATCACATGTAGGCAGTAGTTAAATAAAATGGAATCAAATATATTCCACTCCAATGGTATTGTCTGTAACCCATTCAACATCAAGTGAGGCATGAGCAACAAAGAGACCAGATACCAACATCATGTATTAACCACAAATCATGAAATCAATACCAGAGGACCAAAAAAAATCACAACCTAGGGAAATAATGTTCTTCGCAACCTTACCATAGTTTATTCCTCTTATTTCTTTCTCGGACTTGCGCACCAAAATTTAGAGAAATAAAAGAAAGCTTGATGAGAGGGAGTAGTGGGCATGCATATATGAAACGAGCACAATAAGCAAATCAACTTCCAATAAGTATGCAAAGATGCAATGGCCAGGAGCTAATTTCATTAATATTGTAATCTACTTCTGTAAAGAAAGAACCTCATCAACATTGTATTTTGATTCCTGCAGTCGTTCACTCCAGAAATTAAGGTCTCAGTGTGCCAGATCATTGGCTTCTATAGAACCAAAAATCTTTCACAGAGGCTTTTAGATCTTCCATATCTGCATTAAGAAAAGCAACAACTAAGACATATGTATATTTTAGCATAGTTCCTAGCCTTCATCATAAAGAATATGAGAAAAAACAATTGATGAAGGAGATATAATGCTGATGGATAGGCCAAACACATTTCACATACATCTGTATGTAGATTGAAAGGTTTGGGTATTGTCAGTCCCGGCATATCTCTCTTGTCATTGTAGGAAGAAGATTCAGAGTACAGAGAAAGCTGCAAAAATGGGACAACAGATTTAAAAAGGTGAAAAGGTTGCTGACAACACTATTTGCTTTACTTGAGCACACACCTTGTCGAGAAGATCCGCAACTGCAGGAGGTCCCAAGAGGTCGTCAGTACGAAAATGGAACTCCTTGGGCTCTGTTGCCTGGGCCTTCGGATGGGCAAAAACACCAATACCGCCCTTCCTCTCAAGAATCTGCATGGAACGATGTTCAGACTAAATGTACCTTGATGGCCTTACGCGCAGTGCTGTCTCAAGTTGTGGGGGTTTCGCTTCAGTCAGTTTAAGTGGCTTACTACCCTGACTCTATAAGATGTATTTAACATTCAGCAACTGCCACAATGAACATGGCAAAACCAGCTGCTAGTATGCTTACGCGCATAGTTCCTACAGAAGAAGCTTCTGAACATGTGTCAGCATGTCGAGACGCTCTTTCCATTGTTTTAAGTTGAAACTCCTGTAGTCAATGCAAAGGCATGACTTGATTAGTGGACGGTCACTCGGTGAATTTGTTATGACAGTCAAATACGTACATTGAAATCGGGAAGCTGTGGAGCTGTCCTTGGAAGAGGAGGGAAAGACGGAGCTTCAGCTATCTAAAAGCAGAAGCAAGAAATTAGTTAGGCTTCATGCTATCTAAAAGCAGAAGCAAGAAATTAGTTAGGCTTCATGCCCTGAAGCGTGCAATTCATTTAGTTAAACAGAAACACAGGAAACTTTCCCACCTTTTTGTTAAATGGCCATGCTCTGAACTTTGGGATCTTGGCCCGCATTTCCTCCTCTAGTTCTGAAGAGCTTTTCATTCTGACTGCTCGGACCCTGTGGGTAGTCTGAAACTCAGGTTCCTTTGGCCTTGTTAGCATAAGTTTGGGCCTTCTCTGTGAGGCAGTTGCTGCATCCTCCTGCATGGTGAGTCCAAATTACTAATATTTTTTTTCATGTACAAGTATTAAGATGTAATAAATGCGGCAATTCATCAAACTCTGGATTGCTAGTGGAGATATCCATATCATGGCACCAGGAAAAATAAATTAAACAACAGCAATTCACAATGAGCATACAAACTGCAATATGGATGTAAAGCTCCTAATCAACTACTAATACCGTTATCATCATCAAATATTCACAGATGGACGATAAAGGTAATGATTCTTTTTTATCAAACTCCGAACTGCTATCAGCCCCAAGAATAACAAAAATTAAGCAACGTACACCGACACGATATGTGGAAAGTACCGTTTTCACCATCAAATATTCACAGATTAATGATAAGGGTATGTTTGTTTTTATCAAACTCCGAACTGCTATCATGCGCCAAAAATAACAAAAAGTAAGCAACATACACCCACATGATATGTGGAAAGGAGTAGTTAAACTTACATTAGACATTGATCTGCTGTAGTGGCTGCCCAAATCTCTAGTCCCTGACTCAAACTTCTCGACCATTTCAGCTGCCAAAATATATGGAGTCACTGTCACTTCCTGAAAAAGGGCAACAATTACAGTAAGTACAAGTTCACAAAATAATAAAATCACATTACACCTGCAGTTTTATATCTCTCCCCACTACGCAACAAAATGAACTTTACTATTTGCATATGTATACAACAAGAGGTGCTTTGCCAGATTCTGAAGCACACATCCATCGATCTAACCATCCATCCACAGATCCATCAATTCCTAAATCTATACATGAAACAAAAAAAAGAACAGAAGGGGGGCCGGTGCTGACCGTGGGTGGGGCGGAGGGGCCGATGGCCACCAGAGGCGGCGTCAGCGTAGGCGAAGACGGGCGAAGGTGCTGCCAACAGCGACCGCGGCCGTAGGTGGTGCCAGGCGGCAGCGGCCCTAGGGCTCGAGCCGAGGAGGGAGCGCCATTGGAGGAGGGGTGGGGGAGTTGGAGAGGGGCGTGGGTGCAGCAGCTCGCCTCCGCACCCGGGGCGGACGAGATGCGAGGGGGGGGGGGGCGGAGGAGGAGGGGACGACCGTGGGAGGAGGAGGAGGGGGCAGCGATGGGAGGAGGAGGAGGAGGGGGCGGAGGAAGGGGAGAGGGGGCGGAGGAAGGGGAGAGGGGGCGGCGCGAGTGCGGGAGGAGCAGCGGCTAGGTCTTCTCCACTGGAGCGGCTCCCTTTTATACTCCAACGCGTGAAATGACGAAAATGCCCCAGCGGGGCACCGAATTAACACGCGGTGGCATTCGCGATTTAAAAGCGACGTGGCCACCTTCCGCCTGCCTAGCGGTTCTCCAGGCTTTATAGGTTCAATGAGGAGAGAGGATTCCTATGGAGGAGCTCATCCCCCGCCCAAGCTTCCTCTGCCGCCTCGACACCACGCGACCCCGCTGCCATCAGAGACTCTGATGAGCCGCCGTCGTCTCCCAAGTCGCCTGCCGACCTCCGCCTCCTCTCCTTATTCTCCCATCTCTCTTCTCCCGTATCTGACCTTTCTCTCCAGTGCAGCTTCCACCTCCCTGTAGATCCACACTTTGTCGGCCGGAGGGAGCGGGGCAGAGCCTCCAGCATCGCTGGGAGCAATGGCCGATGCCCGGCGGCACTGAGGTGGCACATCACAATATGAAGCACCGCTCCCGATCCATAGGTTCGTGGGAGGCACATCCATGGTGGTTAGTGGCCCGGAGAGTGATTTTAAGTTGCCGCCTCTTTTTGTCCAGGGATTTGGTTGACGCGTTTGATTTCCGTCTATGGTTTCGATCCAGGGATTTGGCTTCGGTCAAGAGACTTGGGTCAAAGGCAAGCCCACCGAAGTCAGCTCCAATCCAGTCTTAAGCAGGGTGTGGGAACTGAGGCCTGCTCAAGGAGCTATCATGTTTTTTTTCTCTGACCATGGTGAGTTCGTGTCTTTGAACACTTTGGTTCAATGTGACAATGCATAAATTCGAAAGATTGGTTGATCTGTTTTCTTTCCTTTTTTTTAGAGAAATTGATTGTATGAACCAGTCGCAGCGTCAAATTGCATTTGTATGAACCATGCATCAATGTATTTTTAGGATCACAGCCCAAGGCACAAAAACCAGTTGCTGTAAATCGTATAAATACAGAACCTGTTAATAGTCTTTCATTTAGATGCTGCAATTTCTGGTGGCGGCACGCACAGCTTGCACCATGTTTTTTTTTTTACTTCTTCCCATCCTTTTTATTTCCCTGTCATGTATCATGTGTGTTCCAATTCGTCCCGATAAATAATCGAGGGTCTTTCTCCTAGTTCTTCCTTCGCTTTTACTTCTTTGTCACGTCTCTTGTCGTTTGAGATGCAGTTGTCCTCAAAGCAATTTTCTTCCTTTATTTCTCTGTCACGTCGGTCCTTAACCTGGGCTCATTGATTTTCAAGTTAGCTCCTTAATACCGAGAAAGTCAAAGACATATATGAATTGGATAAATTATGTGTAAGAAACCGAGGGGGGACTATTGTAGAACAATCTTTGCTTCCAGTCGAGGTGGGCTAGCTCGGTCGGTTTTGATAAATTTACCTGGTCAGCAATAGGGCTGGGCGTTCGGTTAATATGGTTATTACGGTTCGGTTTATTCGGTTTTTTATAATTTCGGTTTTGGAGAAATGGCAACCGAAATAATCACACATAAATTAGACACCGAACCATATTAACCAAAATATATCGGTTCGGTTTATTCGGTTAACCGGAAAACCGGAGTACATGCACCAATCAAAGCCACGACTCATGAGCAGCTGTAATGAAAGACACAACTTTGATATATGTATGTATAAATGGATAGTGAACAAAGTCTCACGCACGGACATATAACAAATAGTCTCACTTATGTAGCAGCAAAAGCAAATAGCATAGTTCTTATTTTTCTCAAACACAAGTGGAGAGAAATCAAACAAAAAGGCTATCAAATAGTTGACTGGTCACAGAAACGTGAATAAATGGGACTTCATCATAGGAACAAGACTTCAAGATCTCAGATCTGTAGTACTACTTCCATGGCTTCGTACGGCGACCTTGCCGGAAACAAACATCTGAGGATTTTGTACAGTAAATTTGTTAGCACACTTGCATAGCAACCGCATGAAAAGGATGTATATTTTTGATTCTGACATCTACAAATTGGACAAGAATAAGATCAATTCGGTCAAGAAAACAAGTGTACTGTGTATAAAACATAAGATCACGTGGAACATGAAAAGTATTATATAAGGGAGAATACATGTGATGCCTATAAGTGTGCAGCTTTCATTTGGTACCATTTTTAGGGAATTTGATACGTATTTTATATGTTTGTTTTAGACTGCTAGATCGATTCACCACAGGACGTACTCACGTATCTAGCGGCGTCTTGGCATATGTCTAAAAATATATGGATTAGAATAAGCACATGCACTAAACCATAGACTAATAAATAATTTGTTCCATTACGCACGCAGACTGCAGACGTACACAAGAAGATCCATGGATAGAAATCATATAAATACTTGCTGATACACTAGCTCATGACAATCGCTTCATATGCAAACAATACTAAAATATTCCTAGTAGTAGTAGATCAAACTAATCACTTGCATGGAGACACGTTACGTAGTGTACTAGCTACTTGTATTGAGATTTCAGAGATTGGAACTTGGAGAAGCTAACGGATGGCTTACCGCTTACGTCCGTCGCAACAAAAGGACTCCAGAACGCCGACTTGCCGGAGCCGGCTGATCGCGTGTCTAGGGTTGGAGAGGAGAGGGCGCCGCCTGACGAAGGGATGGAGAGATGGGCGATGAGCCGATGATTAGGGTTTCGCGGACGTGTGAACGTGGGGTGATTATATTTATTTTTGAGACAACGTGGGGTGATTATATATTTATACATTATGTAAATTAGAGGCTGTTGGGCCGAAGGATAAATGAGCTGCGCTCAGCCGCTCACATGCCATAGCCAGTCACGTACGGGGTATGAAGCTATGAGCGTATGGCCATCGTAAATAATGGCGGTTTCTTCGGTGATATCGGTTTGTGATCGCAAGAAACCGAACTTGCACCGAACACCGAATAGAAAACGAAACTGCCACCAAACCAAAAAACCATACACCGAATAAACATATAAATCGGTTAAAACGGTTCGGTTCGGTTTGATTTTTCGGTTTTCGGTGTGACTGTGCCCACCCCTAGTCAGTGAGGTCCCTGACTGTGAGTGAATCCCCACCACCCCCTAACTAAAAAAGTAATAATATTGGCATCTATATTACTGAAAGTACAGTACACATATATACTTTCAGTTTTGCTACTGGGAAAGGCTTGTTACACTTCAGTATGCACAATAGTACATGCTTTAACCTGTCAAACATGTATTGTCATAAACAAAGAAAAAATGTATTTGATTTGACATGGAACTGCTTGAAATCGAAGATATGGATGATGGTGCAGCACACAAATCAAATCAGCATCACATCTTAAACTGAGGTATGTTTATGATCAGTCTGAAACTCAACTCGATAGGCTTAATATACACAATGAAACACAGGTTTTAGTGAGATTCTCAGATTCATACAGGAAAGTTGCTTGGAACTTTAACTGAAAAAAATCATGCTATTTAGACCCCTTTGTAGTGGAGAATATGTATAATGTGAAAAGTAGATATAGGGTAAACATATAGCTAGGAGTATAAGGATTTTTTGCACTCATCAGAGTAAATATATTTGAATGGCTCTACTTCTAAGTCAACTAACCAATCAACATCATATGTCCATTCGAACTGTCATAAACTTTGAAGGTATATCCTGTAGTACTAAAAAGTTTTTGCCTTTAGGAATTTAGTCTGCTGCTGTCAAGTTCAAAGCAATTTTGTTCATCCTCCGACTCCTGCATTCTTTTCAATTGTCGTGCAGAAAAAGAGGATTTGAAAGTAAAGCTTCCATGGCATGCAGAAACAGAGCATGTGGTTGGATCAACAATAGAACAACCTACAGTATATGCTTGATTTTGTTTGGATTCAGAAAACAATTGTAACTTCCGAACGTTCCTACTTTCGCAATAGATACGAACAACTCGATCCGGAGCGAGCGAGCGATTCCCGCTCGTGCTCGTTAAAAACAGCGGCGATGGGAATCGAACCTCCCACCTATAGGCTGGGTTCTCTCTGGAGTAACCACCTTAGCTGGTGCGGTTGGGTGAATAGGAATATATTAGATGCTTTTTGTACCATGCCGCTGATTCCTGTCAGAAAAAAAAACAAAATTCTGATGTGAGTGTGCAGTACCTGAAATTTGAACCTGGGTCGTTAGGGAATTTAGTTGAGTCCCATTAACACCTCACCTAAATTGCTTTAGTGTCCATTTTTGGAGAAACCAACCTTTTCAATGCAAGAAAAGAAACGTTTACAAAAATCTATTATCCGTGTAGTTTTTTCCCTACATTTCTCTAGGGTATCAATTTTTTTGCGAGAAAGGAACTTTTCATTGATATGTCCTGCGAACACTCTAACGCGGTTGTTGGTTGGATTAAAGACAATCCTAATTTTTAAGTGCACTCAATTGTGGTAACAAAATCTAGTTTTCTATACCTGTGATCCTATCGTTTTTGCGTAAAATTATCATACATGCTAATTAACTTTGATACAATTTTGTATACATGCGATACATGTTTGAAATAGGTAAACCAACAATCGGACTTGGCATCGAGGACCAAAGATTTTATCGATTACTTCTCTTTATATAACATGGTAATATGCGCACCACGGACCTGATAACTTATGTACAAATACCACGGTAAGTTTGATCAATGAAAATGTTTGTTCAAACATATTGCCGGTAACTTCTGTGTAAACAGCATGATAATCTATGTATGACAAACCTGATAACATACATGCAAACATCGTGATAATGTCGATCCAGAGAAATAAAAGTTGTTGCAACATACCTCTGGTAACTTCTCTATAAATAACATGATAATATATGCACCACAGACATGGTAACTTCAGTACAAATACCACAATGCCTTTGAACAATGAAACGAGGTTGTTTAAACATACCCCGATAATTTCTGTGTAAATTGCATGATAACTTACGTATCATAGACCTGATAACTTATGTACAAACACAATGATTACTTTGACCCGGAGAAATAAAAGTTGTTCCACAATACCTCCGGTAACTGCTTTCTAAATTTATATGCACCACATGCATGATAATTTATGAACAAAACACCACTGTAATTTCGGCTGATGGGGGGAGGGGGTGTTGTAATATATCCTGGTAACTTATTCGTAAGTAACATGATAATATACGTAGCACGGACATGATAACTTATGTATGAACACCATGGTATCTTGGACTTGAGGTGAAAACGATGTTGAAAACATACATCTGGCAACTTCTGTGTAAATAACATGATAATATATACACCATAGACGTGATAACTTATTTACAAAACACTATGGTAACTTTTGCCCATGAAAAAGGTTTGTTCAAATATACCTCGATAACTTCTGTGTAAACTGCATGATAACTTACCTACCACACACATGATGACTTATGTACCACGGAGCAGGGGATTGTTTAAAAGACATACACCCAATAACTTCCGTGTAAATAACATGGTACTATACGCATTGTATATGTGATAACTGGCGCATTGACACCGTGGTAACTTTGACCCTGGGGTGGGAGGTAGAGGAGGAACTTCTTTGATAACATACTCCCTCCCGATAACTTTCGTGTAAATAACATGGTAATATACGCACCGTAGACTTGATAGCCCACTTACAAGCACTGTGATAATTTTGACCTCGGGGAACGAAGTTGTTTGAAAACATATCCTCGATAATTTATGTGTAAATAGCATGGTAATGTACGCACCACAGACGTGGTAACTCACGCACAAACACCACTGTAACTTTGCCCTGAAAAAAGTTCTTGAAAATATACGACGATAACCTATGTGTAAATATCATGATAATATACACACATCCGAGGTGATAACTTACTTAGCCCATGCATGGTATTATTTGGACGAAAAAGTCATCGGGATATATGAAAATGGTATCTAGTTTCGTAGATCTTGTCTAGACGCATTTATTATGTGAAAACGATTTTTCAATCGGATTGAGAGTTTGAGCTATAAAACATCTCAAAGTTTTTGAAATATGAAGAATTTATGATGACATCAAATTTCCCCCCCTCTAATGCATGCATGCATGTGCATATGAAGGGATGATTGAAGAAACTATTTTTATACCTGGTAATTTATGTGTAAACAACATGATAACTTACCCACAACTGAAATGATAACTTACATAGCGCGCGTGGTAACTTTTTACCTGAAAAAAAGTCGTCGAAACATACCAACATGGGATCTAGTTTCGAAGATCTCGTCGCGACAAATTTTTAATGTGAAAACAGTTTTTCAATCCGGACGACGGTTTGAGCTACAAAACATTTTGAATTTTCAGTTTCTTAAAAGATTCTGCTACCATCATCAATTTTATTTTTTCTGCATGCATGTAATTAGGAGAGACTAATCTATTTGCATGCATACATACAATGGTGTAAAGTGTGCTGCGGCTTGTTTCCCCGGGAGAAATGTGAGAAGGATCGTTCGGACCTATCTAATAGGCACGAACGTTCAGAATATATCGCGGTCCTTCAGAAAATCTATACGCTGTCTCTGTAATTCAGAAATTGATTGCTTCATTCATGCACTACTGCTATTTTATATACAGGGGATCAGGGAGGAGAGCAGTAGCCTGCTGCTGCGAGTTTGTTCATGCTGCTTCTTGGTTACTACTCCCTCTGTTGACCAGGGAGTACTACACATCTATACAGAGAACACAAAGAACAGAAGGCTGATGCTTGCTGCTTTCAAGCGGATACATACCTCGAGATAATTGCACGTATCATCCTGGAAGTTGCCGGCGATGTCCATCTCGGTCCCAGAAGTCGAGAACCGATCCACTACGGTCCTGATACGAGGAAATACGTCGCCAATATGGTCCTGGATGTTGGACGCCCAGTCCTGCCTATACACGTCGTGTGCATACGCAGTATACCCCGTATGACACGTCAGCGCCTGTCGTCAGAAGGGAGCCCACTAGTCAGCGCAGAGCCCACCTGTCAGTACGCTTGGAGTGGATAAGGCCCCGAGCCGTTTCGTCGGTGAAAAAATCCCCAATCTCCCCAACTATTCACCCGCAATCCCTAGCTTGTCTTGCGGCGATGGGCGGCGCTAGCGTGACCTCCACCACCATTTCTGTCGATGTTGAGAGCGAAGATGGCGGTAGCGCGGCGGCGACGGTCGTCGCCGGTGATGGATCCGGGCGCAGCTTGCTGGAGAGGGCTTATCCGCAGGAGGTATGGCGTCGGGGTGAGCCGTGTCTCCGTCCGGAGAGGAGCCGTGTCATGCTGTCCCGGACGCCATCCATGGATGCGTTTGAGGGTCGGTACGGCAATTTGGTTCTGCTGGCCACGGCGGTAGGAGACGGCGAGGAGGCAGTGACGCCGGCCGATCTGCTAGCCGCCATCGAGGCCCGTTGCGGTGTGCTGCAGTCGGAGGTGAGCATTGAGGTCGCTTGCCCCCCACATGACCTATGGCTGTTATTCTCAACGGAGGAAAAGTGCACGGTGGTGCTGCAATCGTCGATGAAGTTCAAGTGTTGCCGCCGGTGGATCCAGTTTCAGCGCTGGGTAAGAGAGACTCGCGCCACCCCGGATGCTCTGGAGTACAAGACGAAGCTCAGTTTGGAAGGGCTCCCAGATCAGGCTTGGTCGACGCAGTCAGTGAAAAGTGTTCTGAAGGATTTAGGCGGCGGCCTGATAGAGATCATACGACCAAAGAACAGGCGCGAGCTTGAGGTAATGGCATGGCTTCGTGACCCGTCGAAAGTGGGCAAGATGCTGGACGTGGAGATTGTCGAGCCTAAGCTTGCGCTCTGTACAGATCCTCCTCCGCAATCAGTTGAAGAGTTTGTGGCGGTGGAAATGGCGTCGTCTTACGGGCCGTCGTCGCCGAGGAAGAAGAAGACGCTGGTGTATCCTGTCATCTGTCACATCAAGGAGGTGACTGATCATGGTCCTCTACTCGCCGAAGACCTGCCGGATGCATGGCTTCCGAACGAAGGGGAGGACCTGACACGGACGCACAAATTCAGCACTAGGCTTGGCAAAGTCGATGGCCATGAGGATTGAGCTATCTATCTATCTAACTAGTTGGAGTATCTGTAGTAGTCAATCTATGTAGTTTGTGAACTGCTGTAGTATTATGTATGTCACTGAGTTATGTATTATGTGGGTGCCTCTTTTGTGAATTTGGTATGTAATATTCAGTGCTTGACAGACTATCTATGTATGGATCTCATGCTATGTCACTTCTATCATACAGTTATGGCATTAATCCTTTTTTTGTATCATTATGAAAATGCTAGCTCACTGTCATTATGTCACTTCTATACATACAGTTATGAAAATGCTAGCTCACTGTCATAATGCTAGTTGGAGTATCCTTTTTTTGTATCTATGTATCATTATGTCACTTCTATCTCATGCTAGCTCACTGTCACTTCTATCATTATGAAAATGCCGGTACTGAATATGCACCTTTTTTTTGTATCTATACATACAGTTATGGCATTAATCCTTCCAGGCACCTCATTTGTCATATCTCCAAATAACAGCAACTAGTTTACATATTACAGAAGAAAGCATATAACAACAACTAGTTTACATACTACAGAAGTAATCATATAAGAAGTCTGAGATCCAATTTACATATTACAAAAGCTATCCATTATATTCTGGAGCATATAACAAGTCTGACATCCAGTTTACATACTACAAAAGAAAGCATATTACAAAAGCTATCCAGCATGGTCTGGAGCATGATCACGAGCAGAACATGTTCATTAACACGTTCTACATCTGATCACAAACAGAACACAAAATGAAACCACCACTTTTCGTTAATTTTCAACCACCCCTAAGTTCACCAAACATGCTAACTTTTCTTGGTTTTTTAAATGTTCTCCTGTTTTGACTAGAGCTTGCTCCAGTTTTCTTCATTGTTGTAGTTTTGGACTGACATGCATTCATCCTCTGCTCCTCCACCATTGCTTCTCTGTCTTGCTGTGCCTTCGTCTTATCTGCATCCTGCAAAGCTGCCTACACTCTTGTAGCTTCCTGCTGGACAGTCTGCTGCTCCCAAGCTCTTTGCCTTGCTGTCTCCTGTGTTTGCATAAATGATTGCTGCCTATCAATCTCATCTGCTTGATTTATAAGAAACAATGCCTCTTCTGCATCAAATTTAGTCTTGCAAACTCTTTTTTTCTCTTCAGCAATTCTTTGTCTTTCTTTTGCCTTAATTCTTTTTGCCTCTTCTGCTTCTTTTTTCCTTTTCTCCATAGCTTCTCTCCTTTTGTCTGCCATGGCCAGTTTATCCTCTAGGGATTTTTTTTCTTTTCCTCACTAGCTTTCTTCCTCTCATCTGCAGCAATTCTTTTTTCTTCAAGTGCAGCCTTCTTTTTCTCCTCTGCAGCATGTTTCTTTGCTAGTTGGTCATCTTTCTTCTTTTGAGCAGACAACTTGATTTTGTCCTCTTCTTCTTTTAATTTTGCAATGGCTGCATCAAACTTGGCCTGATCGGCTATCTCTCTTCTCTTAGCTGCTGCTCTAAGTCTGGCAAGTGCAACAACCTCTCTCTTCCTGTGCACATCACCAGTTTTTGTTGCTGTTGTAGGTTGAATTGGAGGCTGTGAGAGGGCTTGCTGCTGTATGAAAGCATTCTCAGGTAGTGGCCCATGCACAACTTCCTCTCTCTGCATTAGTTAACAATTGTTTTAACTCAGAATCAATACATGCTGTGTGCAAACAGAGTTTGCGCAAAAAGAGTATGTGCAAGCAGTTTTTAAACTTACTTCCTGTGTTAAAGTAGCTAGCATCTCTGAATGATACAAAGGTTGGTCATGGTTAAGAACACCAGCCGTCTGAAGATTAATTTCCTGGAAAGTAATAATGCAGAAAGATTATTGGTACATTAAATGATGTTCTATGAGTAACAGATTTATTGTTTCTTGATCTCGAGATTTATCTGAGTAAGGCCTATTGTTTCTTCATCTGAAGATGACACATCTGGCTCAGCTCTAACTCTATGGCTTCTTGTTTTTTTCTTAGGCTTCAACCCTAACTTCCAGTCCAAGCAACCATTTATGTTATGACCAGCACCTCCACAATATCCACAATGGATGACTGCGCCTGCCTTATTGATCTTCACACCTCTCTTTCCCTGCTTCTCTTCTGGTTGTTGTCTCCTATTCCTTGCCCTTCTTCCTTTCTTTTTCTGAAGTGGTGGTGGTATGATTTTTCTGCCATTCATCATAGCCCACTCACTCACATCATTACATGGCATGATAATGTGCTCATATACCTTGCAATAAGTCTCAATAGAGTAACAAGAGTTCACCCTTGATTCTGGTGGTATTTTGTCATATCTAAGAGCAGAGACTCCATGAGAACATGGGATACCTGACAAATCCCATCTTTTGCAGCTACACTTCTCCATTCTTGTGTCCACACTGAAGTCCATACCTCTATCATTGACTACAAACAACCCTTTTCCAGCTGGTGCAGCATGACAAGTTCTTGCAAATTCAATATTCTTATCCAATTTCTTTCTTATCTTTGGACAAATAGTACCATGCCACTTCAAGACCTCTTGTTGTTTTCCATAATTCCTTCCCATGTTTTGTCCCTTGATCCTCTGGCACATGCTTATAATTGGCATCTCCCTAGCCTCCAGGATGTACCTGTTGAACACCTCACAATTGTTATTGAGCAGCGCATCACACTTTGGGAAATCATTTTGATAAGCCCTGACCCATGTTTTAGGATCCAACTCATCCAGCCAGTCATGGGCCTCTTTGCTGAGAACTAACATTTGGTTCATATTTTCCCTAAACCTTCCCTCTGTAGTACTTCTAGCACATTTCCATAGCTGGTTCTTTAAGGCCTCTCCCTTGAAATTCTTGTTGAAATTCTGCCATAGATGCCTCACACAGAATCTGTGTGGTGAAAGTGGGAACAATTCCTTCACTGCTTTCAGTAAACCCTACAAAAACATGCAAAGGAAATCACATAAGTTCTGATACATACTGAAATAAGCAAAAAAATGCAAAGGAATTACTTTTTGCTTGTCAGACATGATGGTCCAGAGATCTGTGTTATGTATGCCAAGATCTTGCTTCAATGCAGTCAAGAACCATCTCCAGGCTTTTGTATCTTCACTTTGCACTACTGCATGAGCCACAGGAATTATGCAATCATTAGGATCCATTCCTACAGCACTTAAAAGCACACCTCCATATTGTGTCTTCAAGTGACAGCCATCGAGGAAAATAATAGGCCTACAAGCAGATAAGAAGCCCCTTTTGCATGCATCAAATGAGAAGTAACATTTTTGAAATTGCCCCTCGTCTGAAAGTTCAACAAAGAAAGTGCTACCAGGATTAGATCTCCTCAGCTCATTTGCATAGTCCCACAACAAGTTGTATTGTGCAATCTCATCACCATATATAATATCATATGCAATCTTCCTAGCTCTCCCTAACTTGCCCCTTTTAATTGTCATATTCCAATCTTCTTGGACAAAACCTGCTAAGGCCTTCAATGAAATCCTCTCACATGCCCTAATCTTGTCGACAAATTTGTGAGCAATATACCTAGCTGTAAAGACTGTAACTTGCCACTTCTTCTCACAAGTATGCTCACCATTGAATGTCTTCACCATTATTGAATTTGTCCTATTATCCCAAGATGCATAAAGATACCATGGGCATCCTTTCTCACACTTTGCACCAAGCCTTGTTTTGTCATTCTTTGGGAATGTGATGTTCACTCTCTCCTTGCAACTGTACTCTCTAACTGCCTTCCTCAAGAGCTCGACTGAAGAGAACAATTGGCCTTCATGGAACTTGGGCTCATGCATATCTGCAGCTGTAAATGATTTGAAATTGAATTTCATTTCATCTTGATCTGAATCTGGAGCATCCAATTCCTCATCTTCAGAGTTGCACTCTTCCACCACCTTCTTCCATTTCCTATCTTGCAGAGGGTGTAGCTGCTCCTGCAACAAATCCTCATCCCCATCCTCCAAGTCATAGTCACTGTCAATAATTTCAGGAATATAATCACTGTCAGAAGTATCTGAATCTGCATACTGTTCTTCCTGCTCTTCTATATTTTGTTTTCTTGGTCTCAGTCTGTCAAAGAGTTGGTCATGACTCTGAATTTCATGACTTTCATCCACAACACTACAAGATGTGTTGCTTTCATCGACATCTCTGTTATCATTTGCATTGCTTGACTTCTTCATTGGACTGAAAACAACTGGCATTTGTGTTACTGGATTAGCCACAACATCATCCCATCCAGCTCCTCCTCCAGAAATATGGCTGTCCAAATGATCGAGGTATATCATTTGAAATTGGTGCCCTCGATTAAGCGTTAGATACATACAATCTACGTCAACATCATTGGACAAAAGCCTAGCACCACCTTCATTTAGCCGACAACCAGGGGGCAACCAATACATATCGATTCTACCTCTCTTTTCATAACCCAAGTGCTCAACTAATTCTTCAAACAATTTGTAATATGCACTCTCCACCTGACAGTAATCATAGCAAACCTTTTTGCCATCCAAATAGCACCTATTATGACCACTGCCAAAGAAAAATCCTCCATGGATCACCTCAACAGTGAACAACCGAGAATCCTTTGCTGCAAATAAAATCAGTGAAAGTTCAATCTTTTTGTCGTACTTTACCCAAACCCTAACAAATTTCCCTCCAAAGTGCATGAAATAGGCATAAACACACGAAATTATATTTGCACACAACCTAATTAGAACTAAAATTGGAGATTTCAGGCACAAAACCGTCTCAATGTTGTTGGGTGACGAATCATACCGTACATCGGAGCCGCTCGCCGTCGGGCCGCCGTCGCGGGCCCTCCATCGCCGCTGAACCCCGTCCTACGGGTTGCGGCGCCGTCGCAGTCCCTTCCACCACCGCAACAACTACCATCGGAAGGCCATCGGGTCGCCGATGATCCGCCGCCGCACCCTATCCCACTACTCTGCTTTCTGCTCTGTTTTCGGTTCGTGGACACACGAAGGATCGAGAAAAGACAGCGAGACGGGGATGGGGGGCAAGGGGTGGGCTCCGCGCTGACTGGTGGGCTCCCTTCTGACAAGCGGGCCAGGCGCTGACGTGTCATACGGGGTATACTGCGTATGCACGCGACGTGTATAGGCAGGACTGGGCGTCCAACATCCAGGACCATATTGGCGACGTATTTCCTCGTATCAGGACCGTAGTGGATCAGTTCTCGACTTCTGGGACCGAGATGGACATCGCCGGCAACTTCCAGGATGATACGTGCAATTATCTCTACATACCTCTGTTGTGGCAGCAGTCCTCTGCTTCTGCTGCCCGTTGCTGCCGCTGCCTCCCGCTTCTGCCCTCTGCTGCTGCTGCCTCTGCTTGCCACCGTTTTTGCTGCTTGTCATTGCTCCTTGCCGCGAGCTTGACGACATCCATGTAGGAGCTCCCCTGCCCGCGCGTCGTCTCCGACCCGTGTGCCTCCTCCTCGTCCCAGCGCAACAACAGCAGCTCCTCCAGGCCGCCCTGCCTCTCTTCCTTCTCCCTTCCTCCCCTCGTTCTTTGTGACGCCCGGATAATCAAGCTACAGTAACCTCTGCTAATGATGCCACGTCACCTCGATTACTGTTGCTAATCTTGCGTTAGTTCGAAACCGATTCAAATTCAAATTTAAAATAAAGGCAAACCTCAAAAGTTTTCAAATATTAAAACCAAAATGCCCGGGTTGTGCCAGTTAATGCATAGGTGATTAGGGTGAAGAAACCACATTTTTATTAATATTTAAATTCACTAAAATAACCAAAGCTTAGGGCAAAATAATTAATTTAATGCCTTTTATAAAGTTATATTAATATAACTAAATTAGTAGTGTGCCAAAATAATTATGGCAGAGGCCTAAATAGTAATACTAATTTAGGTGCTAACTTGGTATTTTATAAAACTGAAATAATAGAAACTTTAAATGAAAACAGTAAAGAAATAAAAGAAAAATAGAAAAGGAAAAGCAAATCAAGAGAAAACAAAAAAAGGGAATAGAGGAACCCCCCCGCCCACCTGGGCCTCAGCCCAGTCGGCCGGCCCAACCCCACTTGCCTACTAACCCCCCCGAGGCCGAAACCCTAGCATCACCCGGTCCACTTTACCCCTCCCCCGCATGATCTCCACCACTCTCCCCCACTCGCTCGGTTCCCCTTCCTACTATCTGGATCGGGCCGCCGCCCTGCGCCCCGCCGCCGCCTTGGCTCCGCAGGGCGCCGTGCTCGAGCCCTCCCGCTGCCCGACGACCCTGCTACGGTGGACGAGCTGCCCGCCGGCGATGACCCCCCTCGCACCCGTGCCACGGCCTCCTCCTCGCCTCATCGCCGCCGCCGCACACCGCCTCGGCCCGGCTCCGCCCCCGCCGCTCGAAGCCATCGCCGGAGCCACCCCGCCGGATCGCCGCCTCGCCATCCTCTTCGTCACCGACCTCGTCGCCGTCCTCCTCCCCACGGGTCGCCCCCGAGCCCGCTGCCATGCCCCTCCCGATCCAATGTGAGCGCCTCCCTCTCCTCCTCTCTCCCCCACCGGGCCGTGCCCGCGCCCGTTGGCGCTCTCGCGCGCCCTGTTGTCGAGCCCCTCGCTCGCGCTCGTCCCTACCCGTCGTTGGCCGCGCCCAGTGCCCCGCCGTGCTCACCGCCCCGCCTCGCCCACACTCGGCGCCGCGGCCCACGTCCCTCACTCGCTCACCGTCGCCCGGGTTCTGCACCCGCTCCATGACCGGCGCCCCTCCCCGTGTGCGCCCATCGTGGCCGCCTCCCCCGTTCTGCTGCCCCTCGCCTTCGGCGCCCCGCCGCTCGCCCGGGCCGCGCACGCCCCCCCCGCTGCAGCCGCCCAACCGCCGGTGCCGCCGGCCACACGCGCCCCTGGGGCCTCGTTCCACCGCACCCCCCCTGCGGGCAAGCGCCCGTTCAGGTGCGCCTGCGGCCGCCCCGTTTCGCCAGCGCCCGAACCCGCTATGGCCCTTAGGGCCTATGACATGTGGGGCCTAGCCCCTAGAACGATTTATGTAAAAAAAAGGAATTAAATAAATAAATAATAAAAATAATTAATAAAAATAAATAAATAGATAATAAAAATAATTCATAAAAATAAATACATAAATAAATAAATAATAATAATAATAAAAATAATAAATTAATTAATAAAAATGTAATTAATAAAATTATTAATTAATTAGTAAATTAATTAAGTTAATTAATCCTAATTAAATTAATCTAATTAATTAGTTAATTTAATTAAACAGTAAATAATTAGCTAAACCATAATTAAGCTAAGAAGTGTATGACATGCGGGACCCACCCGTAGTTGACCCAGTCAAATGCACAGTTGACTGCTGACATCAGCATGATGTCATGCTGATGTCATATTTTACTGTTCTGGATAATGTTGAATAAATTAATTAAATAAATCCTAAAATGATTTAAATCTTTAAAAATTAATATAAAATAATCCGTAGCTCGAATGGAAAAACTTTGTATATGAAAGTTGCTCAGAACGACGAGACGAATCCGAATACGTAGTCCGTTTGTCAGCCACACGTCCCTAGCATAGTGAACCTGCAACATTTCACCTCCAGTTCATCTGTCCGAAAACGTGAAACACCGGGGATATTTTCCCGGATGTTTCCCCCCTTCGCCGGTATCGCTTACTACCGCGTTAGGGCATACCTAGCACCGCGTTTTGCCTCCTTATGTTTTGTGATGCTTTGTTTGCTCCGTATTTATTGTTTCTCCCCCCTCTCCTTCTCCGGTAGACTACGAGACCGACGCTGCTGCTACCCAGTTCGACTACGGAGTTGACAACCCCTCCTTCTTGCCAGAGCAACCAGGCAAGCCCCCCCCTTGATCACCAGATATCGCCTATTCTTCTCTATACTGCTTGCATTAGAGTAGTGTAGCATGTTACTGCTTTCCGTTAATCCTATCCTGATGCATAGCCTGTCATTGTTGCTACAGTTGTTACCCTTACCTGCTATCCTACTGCTTTGTATAGGATGCTAGTGTTCCATCAGTGGCCCTACACTCTTGTCCGTCTGCCATGCTATACTACTGGGCCGTGATCACTTCGGGAGGTGATCACGGGTATATACTATATACATTATATACATGACACATGTGGTGACTAAAGTCGGGTCGGCTCGAGGAGTACCCGCAAGTGATTCTGATGAGGGGGGCTGAAAGGACAGGTGGCTCCACCCCGGTAGAGGTGGGCCTGGGTTCCTGACGGCCCCCGACTGTTACTTTGTGGCGGAGCGACAGGGCAGGTTGAGACCACCTAGGAGAGAGGTGGGCCTGGCCCTGGTCGGCGTTCGCGGATACTTAACACGCTTAACGAGTTCTGGGTATTTGATCCGAGTCTGTCCATTTGGTCTATACGCACTAACCATCTACGCGGGAGTAGTTATGGGCATCCCGGCGTCGTGGTATCAGCCGAAGCCTTCGTGACGTCAGCGACTGAGTGGCGCGCGCCGTGTTGGACCGCCTTGACGTAACCGCCGTGATCGTGTGGGTTGCTAGGTCTGCTCGCGGCCGCGTTCGCAACGTGCAGGTGTGCTACGGGCGATGGGCCCAGACCCCAGTGCGCTTAGGATTAGACCGGCGTGCTGACCGCTCTGTTGTGCTTAGGTAGGGCTGCGACGTGTTGATCTTACGAGGCCGGGCATGACCCAGAAAAGTGTGTCCGGCCAAATGGGATCGAGCGTGTTGGGTTATGTGGTGCACCCCTATAGGGAAGTTTATCTATTCGAATAGCCGTGTCCCTCGGTAAAAGGACGACCCGGAGTTGTACCTTGACCTTATGACAACTAGAACCGGATACTGAATAAAATACACCCTTCCAAGTGCCAGATACAACCCGGTGATCGCTCTCTAACAGGGCGACGAGGAGGGGATCGCCGGGTAGGATTATGCTATGCGATGCTACTTGGAGGACTTCAATCTACTCTCTTCTACATGCTGCAAGATGGAGATGGCCAGAAGCGTAGTCTTCGACTGGACTAGCTATCCCCCTCTTATTCTGGCATTCTGCAGTTCAGTCCACTGATATGGCCCCTTTACACATATACACATGCATATGTAGTGTAGCTCCTTGCTTGCGAGTACTTTGGATGAGTACTCACGGTTGCTTTTCTCCCTCTTTTCCCCTTTCTATACCTGATTGTCGCAACCAGATGCTGGAGTCCAGGAGCTAGAGATCCCGAGGATGATTCTACATTGAGTTCGGCTTCGAGGAGTAGTTAGGAGGTCCCAGGCAGGAGGCCTTGCCTTTTCGATCGTTGTTACTTTTGTGCTAGCCTTCTTAAGGCAAACTTGTTTAACTTATGTCTGTACTCAGATATTGTTGCTTCCGCTGACTCGTCTATGATCGAGCACTTGTATTCGAGCCCTCGAGGCCCCTGGCTTGTATTATGATGCTTGTATGACTTATTTATGTTTTAGAGTTGTGTTGTGATATCTTCCCGTGAGTCCCTGATCTTGATCATACACATTTGCGTGCATGATTAGTGTACGGTCAAAACGGGGGCGTCACAAGTTGGTATCAGAGCCAACTGCCTGTAGGAGTCCCCTTTCCAACTCCTTGGCCGAAGTTGAGTCTAGACATTACAAAACTTTTACTAACATGGCTGTGTGTCTTACGGGCCCACGTCGCCATTGGGTGGTACTAGGATCTTTTACTCCTCGGCCTTTACTCTGGGACTCTGATCTCTCTTCTATGCGGGTTAATTAAATGTTGCTAAATCGAACATTAGGATCTCGTTATCACTTTCACCCGGAGAGCCCCTTATTACTGATGATCGTCTGCTGCACGTGAAGACCCTGAAGATACTCTCCGCTGATAACCCGAGAACTTGTGTTCATCACTTTTGCAATTCCCTTTCAACGATAAACTCCTATGGATAGCCACGTATACTCGCCATTCATACAATGTTTCCCAGTTGATCTTGTTATTACAAGATACCCCGAAATTCTCTTTGCTGCTCCGAGAATCCTTTGAGCTTACTGCCTTGCTGTTCTTTGCCACATGAATACCATTAAGGATAATTTCTAGCACTCACCGGATATTTGCTCATCCCCAGTTGATTCATGTATTTCACAAAAGTCTTCAAAATACTATCTGAACTTCCGAAATCCTGAGTAGCCTATTGCTCTTGAAATTCTTACTTGCTTGCATTATGGTTAATCCCATAAGTCTAAATCTTATTGGCATCTCTTGTCATTATCATTTTGAGTCCGTTGATTCAATTTGTTGCGAAAGCTCGCAATCCTCAACCAGATCCTAGAATTCATCCTTCCGGCTTAGACGTCATTTTAAACGTGAGCTGGATCTCGACCTATCAAATTGCCATCGATTGTACCCCTAAGCCTACTCAACTTACCCATCCTTGATCAGAGCGTTGCTTCTGACCCCCTGATTTGGAAATCATAATTCTTTTGCATTTGAACTTTGAGTTAGTCAGTTGTTTCTATAATCAGATCTCCTTGCATTCTTCTTCCTCTAGTTGAGTACCGATGCTCACATCAGATCCCTTGTGGACCATCGGTTCCTTTGTTGGATTTTATCCGACAGTGTCCTCCATATTCAAATAACCTTGTGAGCCTTTCCACGGATATATAAAGCCTTTGGTAAATTGTATCCTCTGCTTTCTCAACCATGCTCTATTTTCTAGCTGGTGATATTTACTATTGAAGCTTGTGGTATATGTTTCCACGATACCCCGATGGGTTGAACATATGCCTTCCTTAATATGTGTGAACTCGAAAGTTTTCACGAGTCATACTCTTCTGGTATTTTGCCAGATAAAATTTCAACACTACAACTTCTTCGAAAATGAGAAGTGAATGAAAGGTTATGCATTGGAGAAGTGGGAGTCGACCTTGAACCTTTGTGTTCATGCCCATGGACACGATGTAGATCCTATCATGGAAGCTTATTATAATAATAACTATTTCCCTGGTATAATATCATCTGGTATCGGTGAATTGATCCTTTGCGATTGTGGTTCCGACCATGTTCTCCTTTAAATACCATTTCCTATGCAAGTTCAAGTAATTGTCTTCTGAAGAGCAATACCCCAGTCCAACCTCTACTTTGGTTTGTCGTCGAGTATTACCCCCCTGGTATCTTGAGATTATCACGGAACTGCATAACTTATTATGAGTTCTCCATCAAGTATTACATTCTCATCGATTCCAATTTTTCACGGGCTCCGAGTTATTAAACACTCAAGGACATCGATAACTGAATCGAGTCCGCATCACGATTAAACAACTCTTAGTAATCTCCTTTGCTTACGAGTTCGTACTCGATCACGTCATCCCTAGCCTGCTCGGCTATATCATTATCTTGATGATTTTAACTGTGCTACCTGGTCCTTATTCCCGGAGCACCACTTTCGACGATGAGCTAAGCTTACGTCGATTTTCCTCATCATATCGTTTCACCTCGAACAACAAACTTGACCCCGAGTTTGTGTAGTATCTGTGGCTCCAATAATCTTTTGTTGCATCAGTCCTTTTGCTTGATGCAGTCGCTGATCAATTGCTTCTTCGTGGATCCCCTCGACAACAAAATGTCATGATTATCATCAACATTTTGACTCCTTCTAGGATATCAATGGAATTCTTGATGATAAGTGCCATCCTTGTTCCTTGGTAATTTGAGTTACCATCGACAACATCCTTACATTCCTTTCATCACAAACTTGATCATGTTATGGAGCTCCTTGCTAACCAGCTTATGTTATGTTCTACATTGAAGTATTACTGTCTTTCATGTCAAGGATGTTGTGAGGATTGCCCCACCTCTTAAGAATTCCTGATATAGTAATACTTCTCGCCATCTCCATTCATTTCCAGGTTCACGTGTTGATTCTAACCGGGATACCAACAGGTGAATTGTGTTGTTCGGATTCTAAAACTTCTAGCAACCCTATTGCTTTGAAGTCAATGGTCGGCCATTCATTCTTAGACTATTGATTATTGAATCACCATTCCGACGTTGGTCGTGCAACCCATCCCATATTTCGGGTGCACCTTTCAACCAATGTTTAATTGGGTATGTTTTCCTCGAGCATACCTCATTATATCATTCGATCTAGCTAATGTTATCTCCTTGGTCAAATAGTTGTGGAAATCCATCTTTTGGAAATCTCAATGGATTGTCGCTGAGTCAATCAGCCACCTCCTCATCCTCTCGTTGGTATACTGATGGACTCTTGTTTTGGAACTCGCTTCCATAGTTCGTTTCCCGAGAATCTTACAATGTCATCTCGTCAATTGGTGTTGCACCTTTTTCTTCTTAGGCATCCTAAGTCTGAGGAATCGTGACACCAATCAGATCTGAATCTCGGTCAGATATGATGGTTGGAACATATTTCCAAGAGTTATAACATTGGTCTCTACATAACTCGATAAGGTGGTGTCTTTGCTTAGCACCCCTAGCCAGAGGACCTTTTGTTATAATTTCCTTTTTAGCAAGGTTAACCATTCTTCCATGAGGAAATTGAAAGACTTATTCTATATGTTGTTCCTGATGAATCCTTGTGTATTCCAAGTCTGTCTTTTGCTTGAAGACCATGTCAATGCTATCTCGAAGCATGTCTGTGGTACTCCGATTTTCAACAGGAACATTTGAAGCCCAATGCTAAATGTTTCCTGCTCAATTATCCAAACACCGTTGTATGGGTTATGTCATGAAATTCCTCTCCCCTTACCTAAATGGTTTTCTACTTTCTATCCTGTCATGGATATGATACGCTGCTTGTCCTTGGGAAGGATATACCCTTGAAATATGTGTTTAAACACATTTTCCTTTCCATTCTTCTGTTTAATCTGATAATCATATTTTCCTTTCCATTGTTTGGTTTAACCTTTCTGGTGATCTATATGATCTAAGCAGTAATATTCTCCTGCTTATGTAAACACCTCGGTGTACAACTCTGTCACTAAGACCCTGTTACTATTGTTGGTGACATTTCGGTAACCACCGATGGACGATAACTTTGCCTAATGGTCCGCCTCGTTTGAACGAGCAGGAAAATGGTTCTCTTCGTCCCTCGCCCTTGGTACCAACGTGTTGCCGACATAACTGACAGGGTGTTCTCTGACATGCCTTGCTATCATGACCGTGCAAGATGTCACTGCTCCTATAAAAAAAACCACATGGTGGGCCCATAACCCACAGTTCCACAGGATCGAAACCTGACTCTCTTGTACACCCCTGTTCCCAAGGTTATTCCTCACGCTTGGCTTCGTATGTAATTCACGTGCCACCTTTCGTGAGATCATCAATTTTGGTATCAGACACGATACTTATTCCCGTTGCTCTGGACCCTTCAGGCATCGAACGATTGCCTGCCCACTTGAAACTTCCCCACGATACCTCCTTACTTTTCTCTCGATATTGTCTTAAATTTCCATTCGAGAGTTACTTTCCGCCACCTTCCCCGATGTTATCGACCAGATAGTCAACCGTTCAGAGGCCTGTTATTCCAAAGTTACCCCTTGTCCTTCGTAAGTACGATGGAGTTCCCGAAGAAAGGATGCCATATTCATCATGATGACCTTGAGCAGGAAAAATGAGGACATCAACGTAACGGATCAACTACTTCGGGAAGAGCAACCAAGACCGAGAAGAATCGTTCGAATTTCGTAACCAGAACTTTCCCCCTTACTCCCCTCTTAAATCTCGGGACGAGATTTCTTGTAGTGGAGGAGAATTGTGACGCCCGGATAATCAAGCTACAGTAACCTCTGCTAATGATGCCACGTCACCTCGATTACTGTTGCTAATCTCGCGTTAGTTCGAAACCGATTCAAATTCAAATTTAAAATAAAGGCAAACCTCAAATGTTTTCAAATATTAAAACCAAAATATTCGGGTTGTGCCAGTTAATGCATAGGTGATTAGGGTGAAGAAACCACATTTTTATTAATATTTAAATTCACTAAAATAACCAAAGCTTAGGGCAAAATAATTAATTTAATGCCTTTTATAAAGTTATATTAATATAACTAAATTAGTAGTGTGCCAAAATAATTATGGCAGAGGCCTAAATAGTAATACTAATTTAGGTGCTAACTTGGTATTTTATAAAACTGAAATAATAGAAACTTTAAATGAAAACAGTAAAGAAATAAAAGAAAAATAGAAAAGGAAAAGCAAATCAAGAGAAAACAAAAAACGGGAATAGAGGAACCCCCCTGCCCACCTGGGCCTCAGCCCAGTCGGCCGGCCCAACCCCACTTGCCTACTAACCCCCCCCCCGAGGCCGAAACCCTAGCATCACCCGGTCCACTTTACCCCTCCCCCGCACGATCTCCACCACTCTCCCCCACTCGCTCGGTTCCCCTTCCTACGATCTGGATCGGGCCGCCGCCCTGCGCCCCGCCGCCGCCTTGGCTCCGCAGGGCGCCGTGCTCGAGCCCTCCCGCTGCCCGACGACCCTGCTACGGTGGACGAGCCGCCCGCCGGCGATGACCCCCCACGCACCCGTGCCACGGCCTCCTCCTCACCTCATCGCCGCCGCCGCACACCGCCTCGGCCCGGCTCCGCCCCCGCCGCTCGACGCCATCGCCGGAGCCACCCCGCCGGATCGCCGCCTCGCCATCCTCTTCGTCACCGACCTCGTTGCCGTCCTCCTCCCCACGGGTCGCCCCCGAGCCCGCTGCCATGCCCCTCCCGCTCCCCTGTGAGCGCCTCCCTCTCCTCCTCTCTCCCCCACCGCGCCGTGCCCGCGCCCGTCGGCGCTCTCGCGCGCCCCTGTGGTCGAGCCCCTCGCTCGCGCTCGTCCCCACCCGTCGCTGGCCGCGCCCAGTGCCCCGCCGTGCTCACCGCCTCGCCCACACTCGGCGCCGCGGCCCACGTCCCTCACTCGCTCACCGTCGCCCGGGTTCTGCACCCGCTCCATGACCGGCGCCCCTCCCCGTGCGCGCCCACCGTGGCCGCCTCCCCCGTTCTGCTGCCCCTCGCCTTCGGCGCCCCGCCGCTCGCCCGGGCCGCGCACGCCCCCCCGCTGCAGCCGCCCAACCGCCGGTGCCGCCGGCCACGCGCGCCCCTGGGGCCTCGTTCCACCGCACCCCCCTGCGGGCAAGCGCCCGTTCAGGTGCGCCTGCGGCCGCCCCGTTTCGCCAGCGCCCGAACCCGCTATGGCCCTTAGGGCCTATGACATGTGGGGCCTAGCCCCCAGACGATTTATGTAAAAAAAGGAATTAAATAAATAAATAAATAATAAAAATAATTAATAAAAATAAATAAATAATTCATAAAAATAATTCATAAAAATAAATAAATAATAATAATAAAAATAATAAATTAATTAATAAAAATGTAATTAATAAAATTATTAATTAGTTAATTAATTAATTAGTAAATTAATTAAGTTAATTAATCCTAATTAAATTAATCTAATTAATTAGTTAATTTAATTAAACAATAATTAATTAGCTAAACCCTAATTAAGCTAAGAAGTGTATGACATGCGGGACCCACCCGTAGTTGACCCAGTCAAATGCACAGTTGACTGCTGACGTCAGCATGATGTCATGCTGACGTCATATTTTACTGTTCTGGATAATGTTGAATAAATTAATTAAATAAATCCTAAAATGATTTAAATCTTTAAAAATTAATATAAAATAATCCGTAGCTCGAATGGAAAAACTTTGTATATGAAAGTTGCTCAGAATGACGAGACGAATCCGAATACTAGTCCGTTTGTCAGCCACACGTCCCTAGCATAGTGAACCTGCAACATTTCACCTCTAGTTCATTTGTCCGAAAACGTGAAACACCGGTGATATTTTCCCGGATGTTTCCCCCCTTCGCCGGTATCGCTTACTACCGCGTTAGGGCATACCTAGCACCGCGTTTTGCCTCCTTATGTTGATTGATGCTTTGTTTGCTCCGTATTTACTGTTTCTCCCCCCTCTCCTTCTCCGGTAGACTACGAGACCGATGCTGCTGCTACCCAGTTCGACTACGGAGTTGACGACCCCTCCTTCTTGCCAGAGCAACCAGGCAAGCCCCCCCTTGATCACCAGATATCGCCTATTCTTCTCTATACTGCTTGCATTAGAGTAGTGTAGCATGTTACTGCTTTCCGTTAATCCTATCCTGATGCATAGCCTGTCATTGTTGCTACAGTTGTTACCCTTACCTGCTATCCTACTGCTTAGTATAGGATGCTAGTGTTCCATCAGTGGCCCTACACTCTTGTCTGTCTGCCATGCTATACTACTGGGCCGTGATCACTTCGGGAGGTGATCACGGGTATACACTATATACATTATATACATGACACATGTGGTGACTAAAGTCGGGTCGGCTCGAGGAGTACCCGCAAGTGATTCTGATGAGGGGGGCTGAAAGGACAGGTGGCTCCACCCCGGTAGAGGTGGGCCTGGGTTCCTGACGGCCCCCGACTGTTACTTTGTGGCGGAGCGACAGGGCAGGTTGAGACCACCTAGGAGAGAGGTGGGCCTGGCCCTGGTTGGCGTTCGCGGATACTTAACACGCTTAACGAGTTCTGGATATTTGATCTGAGTCTGGACATTTGGTCTATACGCACTAACCATCTACGCGGGAGTAGTTATGGGCATCCCGGCGTCGTGGTATAAGCCGAAGCCTTCGTGACGTCAGCGACTGAGTGGCGCGCGCCGTGTTGGACCGCCTTGACGTAACCGCCGTGATCGTGTGGGTTGCTAGGTCTGCTCGCGGCCGCGTTCGCAACGTGCAGGTGTGCTATGGGCGGTGGGCCCAGACCCCTGTGCGCTTAGGATTAGACCGGCGTGCTGACCGCTCTGTTGTGCTTAGGTAGGGCTGCGACGTGTTGATCTTATGAGGCCGGGCATGACCCAGATAAATGTGTCCGGCCAAATGGGATCGAGCGTGTTGGGTTATGTGGTGCACCCCTGCAGGGAAGTTTATCTATTCGAATAGCCGTGTCCCTCGGTAAAAGGACGACCTGGAGTTGTACCTTGACCTTTTGACAACTAGAACCGGATACTGAATAAAATACACCCTTCCAAGTGCCAGATACAACCCGGTGATCGCTCTCTAACAGGGCGACGAGGAGGGGATCGCCGGGTAGGATTATGCTATGCGATGCTACTTGGAGGACTTCAATCTACTCTCTTCTACATGCTGCAAGATGGAGATGGCCAGAAGCATAGTCTTCGACTGGACTAGCTATCCCCCTCTTATTCTGGCATTCTGCAGTTCAGTCCACTGATATGGCCCCTTTACACATATACACATGCATATGTAGTGTAGCTCCTTGCTTGCGAGTACTTTGGATGAGTACTCACGGTTGCTTTTCTCCCTCTTTTCCCCTTTCTATACCTGATTGTTGCAACCAGATGCTGGAGTCCAGGAGCTAGAGATCCCGAGGATGATTCTACATGGATTTAGGCTTCGAGGAGTAGTTAGGAGGTCCCAGGCAGGAGGCCTTGCCTTTTCAATCGTTGTTACTTTTGTGCTAGCCTTCTTAAGGCAAACTTGTTTAACTTATGTCTGTACTCAGATATTGTTGCTTCCGCTGACTCGTCTATGATCGAGCACTTGTATTCGAGCCCTCGAGGCCCCTGGCTTGTATTATGATGCTTGTATGACTTATTTATGTTTTAGAGTTGTGTTGTGATATCTTGCCGTGAGTCCCTGATCTTGATCATACACATTTGCGTGCATGATTACTGTACGGTCAAAACGGGGGCGTCACATTCTTCTTCTTCTCTCTCTCACACAAACTCACTCTTTCTCTGTTACCTACAGGAGGCCGACGCCGAACTGCAAGCAGCCGCCGCCTGGAGGTTCTCCCCTGCCGGAGCCCTCCTCCTCCTCGCCCACGTCGCCAGCGTCTATTCTCGTCGGATCCAGTGACTCCCTGCGCCGCCGCCGCCTCGCCAAGTCCGTCTGCTGAGAGTCAATTGCAAGAAACCACCACATTTGTGGCTAGGTTTGCAGGAAACTACCAAGTCGTTAATCTGTTGCAAAAAACACCGTAAAATCTCTTAACCCGTTGCAAAAAGCACTGAACAGCCGTTTAGCCTTGTTTGATCTCTTTTCCGACAGGTGGGCCCCGAAAACGCTGACGTGGCGTGCGGACAGGCAAACGGCGCCGTTAGGAACAAAACGGTCAAGACGCCGCGCCGGTCGGTCCTGTTCAGACAGTCCCCCCCGCGCCCCTGTCCTCTCTCTCGCCCCGCTCCCCTCTACTCTCTCGCCCCTGCTCGCCGCCGGTGATGGCCACCTCGCGTGGCAGTGATGATGGCGGTGGCGGTGGTGCTGGCGATGCATCTGGTGGCAGTGGTGCTCCTGCAGATCCAACAGAGGTTTGCGGCAGTTCAAACCCATCTCAGGCTCCGCCTCTTCCACAGCCGCCGTCGCCGTCTTACTGTGTTGAGTACGCGGCGGCGAGGGCATTCGCCAAGGCCGTGAAGGAAGATCCAGAGGGGAGCCATCACTACGCATCCTCCTTCGGCGGTGTCTCGTAAGTTTTCTCTTTCCGTACCCCGATTTGGTTTCTAGGGTTCTAAGTATATGTAGTAGGCACCGTCGCCATTATTGTTGTTGTAGGTTGTTTATGTGGTCAGACATGTAAGTGAAGTGTTTATGTAGTTCTAGGGTTCTAAGTGTATGTAGTAGGCACCTAAACATTAACTGAAATTACTAAATGTTAAACTCAATTTGAACCTACTCAATTACATGAAATTACTGAATGTTAAACTCAATTTGAACCTACTCAATTACTGAATTTACAACTGAATATTTAAATGAAAATGTTACTGAATTTATAACTGAATCCTGTACTGAATTGTTAAGTGAACAAATTACTTTAACTGTATTTTGGACTGAAACTTTAACTGAAACTTTAACCGAAACTTTAACTGAATAGTTTACTCTAACTGTATTTTTAACTTAAACTATATTTTTAACTGAAACTTTAGTTAAATCTTTAAGTGAAACATTAACTAAATTGTTTGTACTAACTGAATATATAACTGAATATTTAACTTTTAACTGAATTTTGAAATGAAACTGTAATTTTAACTTAAACTGTATTTTTAACTGAAACTTTAGTTAAGTCTTTAAGTGAAACATTAACTGAATTGTTTCTACTAACTGAATATTTAACTTTTAACTGAAACTGTATTTTTAACTGAATCTTTAACTTTTAACTGAATTGTTTACTTGAACTATAGATTGAGTGATGAAGTGTGGGAAGTCAGATTCCATTTCCATGACAGAGATAATCTTGAAAGAAGCCTAAATGTGGATGATATCACATTTTACAATCTGATTGCACTAATAGAGCTTGAAGGATACGGGATGATAGACTTTATGTATTATGTCAGAGATCCAGGTGTTGGGGTTTCAGGTATGGAAGAACTGACAGATGATGATAAGGTGGAGGAAATGTTGGATCACCTAGTTATCAAAGGTCAGAAGGTGGTGAACATAACAGTCATCAGAAGTGATGCTCCAAGACCTAGTGATTTGAACATTGGACCAGTTTGTGAGGAGCAGGTTCCATTATCTGAAATAGGTGTGCCAGTGGTGTATGAGATAGATACAGCAGGAGTACTGTTTCCTAGCCCAATAAAGCCACAACAAGTGCCAGTGCAGGTCATTAACACATAGGAGAGTTCATTTTTGAAGCAGAAGTGTGCACCAGTACCAGAATTTGCAATGGAGATTGGTGAAGAGAGGCATGAGTATTTCATGGAGCAAGACCAAGATCAAGAGCAAATTGAGCAACTAATGGAGCAGAAGAGGAATGAAGAGTGTGACGCCCCCGATTTGACCGTACACTAGTCATGCATGCAAATGTGTACGACCAAGATCAGGGACTCACGGGAAGATATCACAACACAACTCTAAAACATAAATAAGTCATACAAGCATCATAATACAAGCCAGGGGCCTCGAGGGCTCGAATACAAGTGCTCGATCACAGACGAGTCAGCGGAAGCAACAATATCTGAGTACAGACATAAGTTAAACAAGTTTGCCTTAAGAAGGCTAGCACAAACTGGGATACAGATCGAACGAGGCGCAGGCCTCCTGCCTGGGATCCTCCTAACTACTCCTGGTCGTCGTCAGCGGCCTGCACGTAGTAGTAGGCACCTCCAGTGTCGTAGGTGTCGTCGTCGACGGTGGCGTCTGGCTCCTGGACTCCAACATCTGGTTGCGACAACCAGATAGAAAGGAAAGGGGGAAAAGAGGGAGAGAAGCAACCGTGAGTACTCATCCAAAGTACTCGCAAGCAAGGAGCTACACTACATATGCATGGGTATATGTGTAAAGGGGCATATCAGTGGACTGAACTGCAGAATGCCAGAATAAAAGGGGGATAGCTAGTCCTGTCGAAGACTACGCTTCTGGTCATCTCCATCTTGCAGCATGTAGAAGAGAGTAGATTGAAGTCCTCCAAGTAGCATCGCATAGCATAATCCTACCCGGCGATCCCCTCCTCGTCGCCCTGTTAGAGAGCGATCACCGGGTTGTATCTGGCACTTGGAAGGGTGTATTTTATTCAGTATCCAGTTCTAGTTGTCATAAGGTCAAGGTACAACTCCGGGTCGTCCTTTTACCGAGGGACACGGCTATTCGAATAGATAAACTTCCCTGCAGGGGTGCACCACATAACCCAACACGCTCGATCCCATTTGGCCGGACACACTTTTCTGGGTCATGCCCGGCCTCGTAAGATCAACACGTCGCAGCCCCACCTAGGCTCAACAGAGAGGTCAGCACGCCGGTCTAAACCTATGCGCGCAGGGGTCTGGGCCCATCGCCCTATGCACACCTGCACGTTGCGTACGCGGCCGGAAGCAGACCTAGCCCCTTAATACAAGCGCGAGCTTACGGTCCAATGCGGCGCGCGCCACTCAGTTGCTGACGTCAAAAGAGCTTCGGCTGATACCACGACGTCGGGATACCCATAACTACTCCCACGTAGATGGTTAGTGCGTATAGACCAAATGGCCAGACTCAGATCAAATACCAAGATCTCGTTAAGCGTGTTAAGTAACCGCGAACGCCGACCAGGGCCAGGCCCACCTCTCACCTAGGCGGTCTCAACCTGCCCTGTCGCTCCGCCACAAAGATCCACTTGCGGGTACTCCTACGAGCCGACCCGACTTTAGTCATCACATGTGTCATGTATATAGTATATAAGTATATACCCGTGATCACCGCCCAGGTGATCACGGCCCGATAGTATAGCACAGCAGACGGACAAGAATGTAGGGCCACTGATGGAAAACTAGCATCCTATACTAAGCATGTAGGATTGCAGGTAAAGGTAACAACAGTAGTAGCAAGGATAGGCTATGCATCAGGATAGGATATCGGAAAGCAGTAACATGCTACACTACTCTAATGCAAGCAGTATAGAGAAGAATAGGCGATATCTGGTGATCAAGGGGGGGGCTTGCCTGGTTGCTCTGGCAAGTAGGAGGGGTCGTCAACTCCGTAGTCGAACTGGGCAGCAGCAGTGTCGGTCTCGTAGTCTACCGGAGAGAAGAGGGGGAAGAAACAGTAAATACAATGCAAACATAAACATGACGATGCGTGACATGACAATGAGCAGTGCGAGGTGTGTCCTAACGCGACAGTAGGTGGTACCGGCGAAGGGGGGAACATCCGGGAAAGTATTCCCGATGTTTCGCGTTTTCGGACAGACGGACCGGAGGGGGAAAGTTGCGAGTTCGATAGGTTAGGGAGGTGTGGTGGACGAACGGACTGCGTATCCGGATTCGTCTCGTCGTTCTGAGCAACTTTCATGTTGAAAATATTTTAATCCGAGTTACGGATTAGAAGATATGATTTTCTAAAGATTTTATCAATTTCTGAAATTTAATTATTTATTTAATTTAATTCGAAATTTAGATTTGTGACATCAGCATGATGTCATGCTGACATCAGCAGTCAACTGGGGTTGACTAAGTCAAACTGACATGTGGGTCCAGTGGGACCCACCTGTCATTCTCTGTTTAGGTTAATTAGGGTTTAGCTAAATAATTACTGTTTAATTAAATTAACTAATTAATTAGATTAATTTAAACAGGATTAATTAACTTAATTAATTTAGTTAATTAATTAAATTTATTTTTATTATTTGTTTTATTATTATTATTATTATTTATTATTATAATTATAATAATTATTATTATTATTAGTTTATCATTTTATTTATTATTATTTTTATTTTATTTTTCTTTTATTCGTTCTGGGGCTGGGCCCCGTTTGTCATAGGCCCATGGGGTTCGGGCCCAGGGGGCAGTGGCTCAGGGGGGGGGGCGAGGCCCACCTGGTAGTGGCCCAGGGGGGCGATGCGGGTGCGGGTTACGGGCGCGCCCCGTTCGGGCGCACGCCCAGGGGCACGCGGGCGTGGGCGCTGGCGGCCACGGCGGGGCACGGCGCCGGCCATGGCCGGAGCGGGGCGAGGCCGCGGTGGTGCGGGGCCAGCCGCCGGAGGTGGTGCAGAGGGGCGAGGCCACCGTGGGCGTGACCAACGAGGCGGCTGGGCGACGGCGGCCGAGTGCGGCAGGCAGAGGCGGACGCTGGCGTGGTCGGCGAGTGGGAGGGCGCCGGCGGTAGCCGCCCGTCTGCACGAGCGGTGGTGGCGCGGGCGAAGCAGAGCCGCGGCCACGGCGAGCAGGGGCCCGAGGCGACGGCGGGGTTAGCGCGACGAGGGGGGGCAGGCGGGGCGTGGCCGACGCGGCGCGCGGTCGGGGCGCGCGGGCGATGGCCGTGCGGGCGCGCGGGTGTGCGGTCGGGGCGTGACCAGGGCGAGCCCCAGGCGCGGCCAACGGGCGCGAGGGCCACGGCGAGCGCGGGGGCGAGGGAGAGAGGAGGACGAGGCCGTGGCCTCACCGGGGGTGTAGGGTCACGGCAGTGGGGCTCGGGTAGGAGGCGAGGACGACGGCGACGCGGTGGCGGGGTGCAGGCCGGCGAGGAGGCGAAGGCAGGCCGGCGGGGCAGCGCTCCGGCGAGGGCGAGCTCCGGGCGGCGACGGGGTTCGGCGGGGGTCTCCTCCCGATCTAGATCGGGGGAGGGAGGAGGAGATATTTCGGGGGAGTGGGGGGTGGCTGTCGGTGGAGAGTGGGGGGTGAGGGGATAAGGTGAGAGGGTGGGGGCCGACCTGGGTCGGCCTGGTTGGCCCAATGGCCAGCTGGGCCGCGGTCCAGCAGGGGGGGTTGTTGGGCCAGGGTCCAGTGGGGGGGGAGGGGGTTTCCTCCTTTCTTCTTTTCTTTTCTTTTTGTTTTCTCTGTTGCATTTTCTTTTCTTTTTATTTACTTTCTTTTCTGTTTTACATCATTTTAAAATAGTTAGGCATTTTCTAAAAATATGTTTTCTTTAGTATAATTACCCTTGTAATATTTGGCACCCACCGAACATTTTGTTTCAATTTTTGAAAACTTTTTCTGTCGGCATTAATTTAAATTTGAATTTTGAAATGGTTTTGGATCATCGCACGGTTAACAACAGTAACCGTGGTGACGTGGCATCATTAGCGTGGATTACTGTAGCTTGATTATCCGGGCGTTACAAATCTCCTCCACTACAAGAAATCTCGTCCCGAGATTTAGGAGGTAGAAGGAAACAGTGCGGGGTATTCTTCGCGCAGACGATCCTCTCGTTCCCAAGTGGCCTCATCTTCAGAATGGTGCGACCACTGGACTTTGAGAAACTTGATCGCCTTCTGACGTGTGCGGCGTTCAGCTTGGTCGAGAATGCGGACCGGATGCTCCTTATAGGAGAGGTCTTGCTGCAATTCGAGCACTTCATGATCCACTGCTCGGATTGGGTCCTTGAAGCAACGGCGGAGCTGTGACACATGGAACACATCGTGAACCTGAGAAAGGTTCGGCGGTAGCTCCAGTTGGTATGCCACTTTTCCACGCCTTTCGAGAATAGTGAATGGGCCAATATATCGAGGAGCTAGTTTGCCCTTGATTCCGAAGCGGTGAGCACCCTTCATAGGTGTGACTCGAAGATAAGCCTTTTCGCCAGGTTGATAGACCATGTCTTTATGATGACGGTCATACTGACTCTTCTGACGTGACTGAGCAGTCTTGAGATTCTCACGAATAATGCGGACTTGTTCTTCGGCATCTTGGATAATATCCGGACCGAAGAGTGGACGTTCCCCAGTTTCTGACCAGTTCAGAGGGGTTCGGCACTTTCGTCCATATAACACTTCGAAGGGGGCCATCTTCAGACTAGCTTGATAGCTATTATTATAAGAGAACTCAGCATACGGGAGAGATTCCTCCCATTTCTTGCCGAAGGAAATAACACAAGCTCGAAGCATGTCTTCGAGAACTTGGTTGACGCGTTCAACTTGCCCTTGCGATTGAGGATGAAACGCAGTACTGAATGACAGATGAGTTCCCATGGCTTCTTGGAAACTTGCCCAGAATCTTGAAGTGAATAAGCTGCCACGGTCTGAGCTGATAACCAATGGAATACCGTGGAGTGAAACAATCCTGGACATATAGAGCGTTGCCAGCTGACTAGCAGTGATCGTTTCTTGACCGCCAGAAAATGTGCAACTTTGGAAAGCCGGTCAATGACGACAAGAATAGCATCATTACCTTTCTGTGATTTGGGAAATCCAGTGACGAAGTCCATCTCAACATGGTCCCATTTCCATTCAGGAATAGAGATAGGTTGCAGAGTTCCAGCAGGCCTTTGATGTTCTGCTTTGATACGACGGCAAACGTCACACTCAGCAACATAACGAGCAATGTCTTGCTTCATATTAGACCACCAGAATCTCTGACGGATGTCTTGGTACATCTTTGTACTACCAGGGTGGATACATAGAGGCGTATCATGAGCTTCTTTCATAACTTCCTGTGTCATATCCAGGTTTTTCTCTGCACATGGCACCACTAGGCGGCCCTTGAAGTATAAGGTGCCATCTTCAGCAATGGTGAAGAATGAGGGCTTTCCTTCTGCGAGGTAGCGCTTAATCTTGTGGGCTTCAGAGTCATACTTCTGTAGCCTTTTGATGCTATCCACGAGATCTGGTTTAGCAACTAGGGTATTGAGGGAACCCTGGGTAACAACGTGGAGGTTCACCTTGCCAAACTCCTTAGGAGGGGGAGCGAGTGCACCCGGAGGAACAATATGGAGGTTCAGCTTCCTGAATTCTTCAACAAGCGAGGGCTGAACTTTGTGAACCTGGAGGTGGTTGCAGTAAGACTTGCGGCTCAAGGCATCAGCCATTACATTAGCCTTGCCTGGCGTATAGGAAATACCCAAGTCAAAGTCTGCAACAAGCTCCATCCATCTCTGCTGACGGAGGTTCAGGTCTGGCTGAGTAAACAGATACTTCAGACTTTGGTGGTCAGTGAAGATCTCGCAACGATTACCGAGAAGGTAATGTCGCCACTGCTTCAGCGCATGAATGACAGCAGCAAGTTCGAGGTCGTGAACTGGGTAGTTCTCTTCGTGAGGGCGCAATTGCCGAGAGGCATAAGCAATCACTTTGCGGTCTTGCATTAGGACACAGCCTAATCCTTGACGGGAAGCGTCGCAGTAAATGACGAAGTCCTTCTTAGTATCAGGTGGAGCTAGAACTGGGGCAGAAGTCAACTTGTCTTTGAGTGCCTGGAAACTTTCCTGACATTTGTCTGTCCATTGGAACTTGACGCCCTTATGCAACAGGTTAGTCAGAGGCCTGGCGATCTTGGAGAAGTTCTCGACGAATCGACGGCAATAGCTGGCGAGACCGAGAAAACTTCTGACTTGCTTAACGTTCTTGGGAGGAGTCCAATCAAGGATAGCCTGAACTCGCTCAGGGTTGACGGCAATACCATCCTTAGAGATGACATGCCCAAGATAGGTTACTTCCGGTAGCCAGAATTCACATTTGGAGAACTTGGCATATAGTTGATGCTCTCGTAGCTTTTCCAGCACAAGTCGAAGATGTTCAGCATGTTCTTCTTCGTTCTTGGAAAATACCAGGATATCATCCAGATAAACCACAACGAACTTGTCGAGGTAATCCATGAATATATAGTTCATCAGACGAGAGAAGGTGGCTGGAGCATTGGTTAAACCGAAAGACATGACGGTGTACTCGTATGAACCATATCGAGTCACGAAGGCGGTCTTTGGGATATCCTCTTCGCGAACACGGATCTGGTGGTAACCCAACCTCAAGTCGAGCTTAGAGAACACTGACGAACCCGCCAGTTGATCATACAGATCATTGATCCGAGGAAGAGGGTATTTATTCTGAATGGTAGCTTGGTTTATAGGACGGTAGTCTTGAACTAACCGGTTTGTCCCATCCTTCTTCTTGACAAAGAGAGAAGGTGCTCCCCAAGGAGAGCAACTTGGGCGAATGAATCCTTTGCGAAGAGATTTGTCGATTTCCTCCTTAAGCTCAAGGAGTTCATGCGGCGGCATTTGTAGGGTCGCTTGGCTATAGGAGTGGTGCCTGGTTTCAAGTCGATGATGAATTCGACAGCTCTAGCAGGGGGAATCCCTGGAAGTTCTTCAGGGAAGACGTCGAGGAATTCACGCACGACGGGAATGTTTTCAATGCCCTCGAGTGGTGCAGCGTTCAATGCATTCAATGCATAGAGCCTTGCCTCGGCATTTTGCACCAGATGAGCTTGGTAAGCAACTATTTCATCTGAAGGGTGAAGTAGATGGACGGTCTTAGTGGCGCAAACTATAGAAGCAGTATGCGCTTTCAACCAATCCATACCCAAAATGAGGTCGATGTTAGACGACTTCAGGATAATGGGAGAGGCATAGAATTCCAGCCCTTCGATTTCCACGGGGACGTCGATGCCAACCAGGGAGGTTTGACACTGTCCCACGGGGGTTTTGACCAATACAGAGGTGTTCATCTCCTCACATTTAACGTCGTGCTTGTATGCAAAATCTTCTGACATGAATGAATGCGATGCACCTGTATCAAATAAAACGGATGCTGGTACTGAATTTACGAGGAGTGTACCCATCACAGTAGCAGGCTGGTCTTGAGCTTCGTTGAGATCAACGTGGTTGGCATGAGCACGACCATAAGACTTAGCATTGTTGTTGCGGGGCTGGTTGTTACCACGGCCCGTTGCTGGAAGGGCAAGTTGATTCTGATTCTGATTGCAGTCCCTGGCACGGTGACCTGGTTGTCCACACTTGTAGCACAGACCATTATTGGGAGTGGGAACAGGAGCTTGGGATGGTGGAGCTGGAAGTCTTGACTGCCTAGATGGTGGTGGAGGCAGACGAGGTGCAGCATAGGTCTGCCTTGGGGCAGATGCATTTGGACGGTACATGCTGTTCGGGATCCATATCTTACGCTTCTGTGAGGGCGAGCCCGAAGATGAGCCCGTGTCACGGTTGCGCCTGTGAGAGCTCTGGTATTCCTGCAGACCAGTTTCGACATTGATGGCCTTGTTCACCAAGGTGGCGAAATCAGCAAAGTCATGCACTAGAAGTGCGAGCTTGATGTCAGCTTGAAGGCCATCACGGAACTTCTCCTGTCTGCGTGCATCAGTTGCAATGTCCTCCTCAGCATAGCGAGACAAGTCCAGAAACTCCCGTTGATAAGCTTCAACAGTTTTGTTGCCTTGGGTGAGGTTGCGGAACTCACGCTTCTTCCGGTCCATGACTCCTTGAGGAATGAAGCGGGCACGGAAAGCTGCTTGGAAGTCTGGCCATGTGATGATTGTTCCAGCTGGCAGAGTACGCCTGTGGCTGTCCCACCATTGAGCTGCGGGTCCCTTCAAGAAGAAGGAAGCAAAGGTGACATAGCTGGCAGGGGCTACATCAGCAGACTCCATCTCATAGGTGATGTCACGGAGCCAGTCATCAGCATCCAGAGGCTGAGTTGAGCTGCGGTAGATGGTTGGGTTGAGGCGTATGAAATCTTGAAGAGTCACTTGGGCTGGCTGCTGGTTCATATTGGGGCGAGGAAACTGAGCCATCATATTTTCCATGAATTGGCGGTTCAGTTCAAACTGTTGGATCATACCAGCCATGTACTCAGGTGGTGGTGGGGCATCGCCACCACGACCACGACCACCTGGTCTAACCATCCTGCTAATATATAACAGGGGTAGTTCAGCATTGAGAAATATTTGCAAAGACAAGAATCATTCATGATGAAACATGCATAATGAGAGGAGCACGATAGCTACTACATAGTAGTCGGCATAACTTACAAAAGGGGTCATGCATAGAGTTCAGTACACAGAGTTCAGTACATAGACTAAAACATCATAGGCGGCACACAGGCTCGCGGCGAATGCATCTAACACTACAAGCAAGCCTACATCAGTCCCAAGAGGTACTGTGGAGGTAATCGTAGCCCGACAGCTGGTAGTGAGGCAACGGATAGCCCTCCACGTCAGCAGACTGGGGGCCGCGGATACTCAGGTGTAGAGCCCGACGCTCAGGTGGCAGAAGAGGACCAAGTGCGGGAGAGTAGCCTCCCACCTCTGGCCAACCGACACTGTGGGGCATCACGGTCCTGGCTGGGTAGATGGCAGTACGCGGTAGCTGTCCAGTTCGGACAAAGGGGTGCAGCAGCGTCAGAGCACGGTAAAGGTGCTGACGGGTGGTGTACATCTCGTGGCGAAGAGCTCGGTTAGCTCGATCCAGCCCATCAGCATGCAGAACCAGGTTCTGATGGTAGAAGGGCTCTCGGGTGACAGTGGAGTAGGCAGCAGTATAGTATCCCTCCGCACCAACATCAGATGCGATAGCAATGTGCCTGAAAGGGGAGGTGTCCAACTCCCGATACTCGCCACGAAGACGTGTCAGAGCAGCATAGGCAGCATCGTGGACAGCCATATCGATGGTCACACCAACACCATGTGCGGTGTGCAGCACAGTAGTGGAGTCATACTCCCGCGAGTAGAGGTGGACGATGGCACGGTACTGCTCCTGGTTAAAGTCCTGGTACTCCTCGTAGACGGTGTACTCAGGGTGCCAGCAATAACCCAGATAGGTCATCATCTCAGCTAGCACCGCAGGTGATCCCGAGGCACCAATGGCCGTCGTGTGGCGCACGACCTGCCTCGTGGGTTCCATCTGAAAGCAAAGACGTTTCAAAGGAGTCAAATGACAGTGTGTGAACTGTTCAAAATACTATTCTAAGAAACAACTATGGCTTATCCAACTTTGGGGTGAATGCGGTCACGGGATCCTAGTGTTAGAGTTAGTAAATTCGTTTAACCCGAGTAGAAGAGAGTTCAGAGTCCCAGAGTAAAGGTCGAGGAGTAAAAGATCCTAGTACCACCCAATGGGGACGTGGGCCCGTAAGACACACAGCCATGTTAGTAAAAGTTTTGTAATGTCTAGACTCGACTCATGGGAAGATATCACAACACAACTCTAAAACATAAATAAGTCATACAAGCATCATAATACAAGCCAGGGGCATCGAGGGCTCGAATACAAGTGCTCGATCACAGACGAGTCAGCGGAAGCAACAATATCTGAGTACAGACATAAGTTAAACAAGTTTGCCTTAAGAAGGCTAGCACAAACTGGGATACAGATCGAACGAGGCGCAGGCCTCCTGCCTGGGATCCTCCTAACTACTCCTGGTCGTCGTCAGCGGCCTGCACATAGTAGTAGGCACCTCCAGTGTCGTAGGTGTCGTCGTCAACGGTGGCGTCTGGCTCCTGGACTCCAACATCTGGTTGCGACAACCAGATAGAAAGGAAAGGGGGGAAAAGAGGGAGAGAAGCAACCGTGAGTACTCATCCAAAGTACTCGCAAGCAAGGAGCTACACTACATATGCATGGGTATATGTGTAAAGGGGCATATCAGTGGACTGAACTGCAGAATGCCAGAATAAAAGGGGGATAGCTAGTCCTGTCGAAGACTACGCTTCTGGTCATCTCCATCTTGCAGCATGTAGAAGAGAGTAGATTGAAGTCCTCCAAGTAGCATCGCATAGCATAATCCTACCCGGCGATCCCCTCCTCGTCGCCCTGTTAGAGAGCGATCACCGGGTTGTATCTGGCACTTGGAAGGGTGTATTTTATTCAGTATCCAGTTCTAGTTGTCATAAGGTCAAGGTACAACTCCGGGTCGTCCTTTTACCGAGGGACACGGCTATTCGAATAGATAAACTTCCCTGCAGGGGTGCACCACATAACCCAACACGCTCGATCCCATTTGGCCGGACACACTTTTCTGGGTCATGCCCGGCCTCGTAAGATCAACACGTCGCAGCCCCACCTAGGCTCAACAGAGAGGTCAGCATGCCGGTCTAAACCTATGTGCGCAGGGGTCTGGGCCCATCGCCCTATGCACACCTGCACGTTGCGTACGCGGCCGGAAGCAGACCTAGCCCCCTTAATACAAGCGCGAGCTTATGGTCCAATGCGGCGCGCGCCACTCAGTTGCTGACGTCAAAAGAGCTTCGGCTGATACCACGACGTCGGGATACCCATAACTACTCCCACGTAGATGGTTAGTGAGTATAGACCAAATGGCCAGACTCAGATCAAATACCAAGATCTCGTTAAGCGTGTTAAGTAACCGCGAACGCCGACCAGGGCCAGGCCCACCTCTCACCTAGGCGGTCTCAACCTGCCCTGTCGCTCCGCCACAAAGATCCACTCGCGGGTACTCCTACGAGCCGACCCGACTTTAGTCATCACATGTGTCATGTATATAGTATATAAGTATATACCCGTGATCACCGCCCAGGTGATCACGACCCGATAGTATAGCACAGCAGACGAACAAGAATGTAGGGCCACTGATGGAAAACTAGCATCCTATACTAAGCATGTAGGATTGCAGGTAAAGGTAACAACAGTAGTAGCAAGGATAGGCTATGCATCAGGATAGGATATCGGAAAGCAGTAACATGCTACACTACTCTAATGCAAGCAGTATAGAGAAGAATAGGCGATATCTGGTGATCAAGGGGGGGGCTTGCCTGGTTGTTCTGGCAAGTAGGAGGGGTCGTCAACTCCGTAGTCGAACTGGGCAGCAGCAGTGTCGGTCTCGTAGTCTACCGGAGAGAAGAGGGGGAGAAACAGTAAATACAATGCAAACATAAACATGACGATGCGTGAAATGACAATGAGCAGTGCGAGGTGTGTCCTAACGCGACAGTAGGTGGTACCGGCGAAGGGGGGGAACATCCGGGAAAGTATTCCCGCTGTTTCGCGTTTTCGGACAGACGGACCGGAGGGGGAAAGTTGCGAGTTCGATAGGTTAGGGAGGTGTGGTGGACGAACGGACTGCGAATCCGGATTCGTCTCGTCGTTCTGAGCAACTTTCATGTTGAAAATATTTTAATCCGAGTTACGGATTAGAAGATATGATTTTCTAAAGATTTTATTAATTTCTGAAATTTAATTATTTATTTAATTTAATTCGAAATTTAGATTTATGACATCAGCATGATGTGATGCTGACATCAGCAGTCAACTGGGGTTGACTAAGTCAAACTGACATGTGGGACCCACCTGTCATTCTCTGTTTAGGTTAATTAGGGTTTAGCTAAATAATTACTGTTTAATTAAATTAACTAATTAATTAGATTAATTTAAACAGGATTAATTAACTTAATTAATTTAATTAATTAATTAATTAAATTTATTTTTATCATTTGTTTTATTATTATTATTATTATTTATTTATTAATTTTATTTATTTATTTATTATTATAATAATTATTATTATTATTAGTTTATCATTTTATTTATTATTATTTTTATTATTTTTAGTTTTATTTTATTTTTCATTTATTCGTTCTGGGGCTGGGCCCCGTTTGTCATAGGCCCATGGGGTTCGGGCCCAGGGGGCAGTGGCTCAGGGGGGGGGGGCGAGGCCCACCTGGCAGTGGCCCAGGGGGGCGATGTGGGTGCGGGTTACGGGCGCGCCCCGTTCGGGCGCACGCCCAGGGGCACGCGGGCGTGGGCGCTGGCGCCCACGGCGGGGCACGGCGCCGGCCATGGCCGGAGCGGGGCGAGGCCGCGGTGGTGCGGGGCCAGCCGCCGGAGGTGGTGCAGAGGGGCAAGGCCACCGTGGGCGTGACCAACGAGGCGGCTGGGCGACGGCGGCCGAGTGCGGCAGGCAGAGGCGGACGCTGGCGTGGTCGGCGAGTGGGAGGGCGCCGGCGGTAGCCGCCCGTCTGCACGAGCGGTGGTGGTGCGGGCGAAGCAGAGCCGCTGCCACGGCGAGCAGGGGCCCGAGGCGACGGCGGGGTTAGCGCGACGACGAGGGGGCAGGCGGGGCGTGGCCGACGCGGGCGCGCGGTCGGGGCGCGCGCGGGCGATGGCCGTGCGGGCGCGCGGGTGTGCGGTCGGGGCGTGACCAGGGCGAGCCCCGGCGCGGCCAACGGGCGCGAGGGCCACGGCGAGCGCGGGGGCGAGGGAGAGAGGAGGACGAGGCCGTGGCCTCACCGGGGGTGTAGGGTCACGGCAGTGGGGCTCGGGGAGGAGGCGAGGACGACGGCGACTCGGTGGCGGGGAGCAGGCCGGCGAGGAGGCGAAGGCAGGCCGGCGGGGCAGCGCTCCGGCGAGGGCGAGCTCCGGGCGGCGACGGGGTTCGGCGGGGGTCTCCTCCCGATCCAGATCGGGGGAGGGAGGTGGAGATATTTCGGGGGAGTGGGGGGTGGCTGTCGGTGGAGAGTGGGGGGTGAGGGGATAAGGTGAGAGGGGTGGGGGCCGACCTGGGTCGGCCTGGTTGGCCCAATGGCCAGCTGGGCCACGGTCCAGCAGGGGGGGGCTGTTGGGCCAGGGTCCAGTGGGGGGGAGGGGGTTTCCTCCTTTCTTCTTTTCTTTTCTTTTTGTTTTCTCTCTTGCATTTTCTTTTCTTTTTATTTACTTTCTTTTCTGTTTTACATCATTTTAAAATAGTTAGGCATTTTCTAAAAATATGTTTTCTTTAGTATAATTACCCTTGTAATATTTGGCACCCACCGAACATTTTGTTTCAATTTTTGAAAAACTTTTTCTGTCGGCATTAATTTAAATTTGAATTTTGAAACGGTTTTGGATCATCGCACGGTTAACAACAGTAACCGAGGTGACGTGGCATGATTAGCGGGGAATTACTGTAGCTTGATTCCCCGGGCGTTACAAATCTCCTCCACTACAAGAAATCTCGTCCCGAGATTTAGGAGGTAGAAGGAAACAGTGCGGGGTATTCTTCGCGCAGACGATCCTCTCCATGACAGAGATAATCTTGAAAGAAGCCTAAATGTGGATGATATCACATTTTACATTCTGATTGCACTAATAGAGCTTGAAGGATATGGGATGACAGACTTTATGTATTATGTCAGAGATCCAGGTGTTGGGGTTTCAGGTATGGAAGAACTGACAGATGATGATAAGGTGGAGGAAATGTTGGATGACCTAGTTATCAAAGGTCAGAAGGTGGTGAACATAACAGTCATGAGAAGTGATGCTCCAAGACCTAGTGATTTGAACATTGGACCAGTTTGTGAGGAGCAGGTTCCATTATCTGAAATAGGTGTGCCAGTGGTGTATGAGATAGATACAGCAGGAGTACTGTTTCCTAGCCCAACAAAGCCACAACAAGTGCCAGTGCAGGTCATTAACACACAGGAGAGTTCATTTTTGAAGCAGAAGTGTGCACCAATACCAGAATTTGCAATGGAGATTGGTGAAGAGAGGCATGAGTATTTCATGGAGCAAGACCAAGATCAAGGGCAAATTGAGCAACTGATGGAGCAGAAGAGGAATGAAGAGATTGAGAAGTTCAGGAAAAAGGGGGAAAAAAAGAGAAATACAAGGCAGCTAAAAGAAAACTTCCAGAGCTAATGGCTGAAGATTTCACTGATAGTGACAGTGACACAGATTTACTAGCAGATGAGGATATAATTGCTAGGCTTGAGGCAATGAAGAAGCATAGAGATGATCCACTTCATCATATTGAAGGGGACACTGATGTGGATGAGCCATATGAAGCAGATGAGGAGGAGGAGGAGGAGGAGGAGAAGGCACCAGAGGAGGAGGAGGAGGAGGAGGAGGAGGAGAAGGCACCAGAGGAGGAGGAGGAGGAGGAAGGGAGCAGCATAGGAGGAAGTAAAAGAAAGGGGCCAACTACAAGATCTCATTCTAGTTTGGATGAGATTATTGAGGAAGATTGGTTTCCTTCATCTGATGAGGAGAGCAACCCTGGTGACCTAAGTCAGGAGGACAATGATGGGGCTCAAATACCATGTGTGAAGCTTCCAGCTGATAGGAAGAGCAGGGCTAAAAAGAGGAAGCCTAGAGTTTGGTATGATGAGCAAAGGGAGAACCCAGAAGAGCAATTTATGAAGAAGCTTTGTTTCCTAGATGTGACCCAGTTCAGGAGGGCACTTCTTAATTTTCACATCTCACAAAATAGGAACCATGCCTTCCACAGGAACTGTCCAGACAGGATTATAGCTGTCTGCAAATTTGAGAATTGTCCATTTTTCATTGCAGCTTCTCAGATAGCACATGAGAAGACATTCTGTATAAAGAAACTGAACTTGCACCACAGCTGCCCAGTAGTAGGAGAGAGCACAAAAGTTACTGCTAAGTGGTTGGCACATGAATGTGAGCAACAGTTGAGGACAGACCCCAACACACCTGTCCAGACTATAATTTCAAACTTGAAGCAAAAGCATGGAATAGAGGTATCTATACATATGGCCTATAGGGCAAGAAAGCTAGCTAAAAATGTAGTCCTAGGAGATCAGAAGGCACAATATCATAGGATAAGGGATTACCTAGAAGCTGTGCTAGAAACCAATCCAGGAAGTAGATGCATTGTCACAACAAAGCATCTGAAACTACATCCAAGCAAAAACCCAAGATTCCATGGCTTGTTCATCTGCCTCAATGCTTGCAAAGAGGGTTTCCTTAATGGTTGCAGACCATTCATAGGTATGTGCACACCTACTAATTAACTAGTGACTCTACATTTATATGTGCACACCCACTAATTTGTTGGTAATCTACTTGTGATCTTGTATGATAGGTGTTGATGGTTGCTTCATAAAGTTGACAACAGGGCAGCAAATCTTGGCTGCCACTGGAAGAGATGGAAACAATAACATATTTCCCATTGCTTTTGCAATAGTGGACAAGGAAAACACAGCAAGCTGGTCTTGGTTTCTTACTCAATTAAAATATGCCATTGGTGGTGAGTCAGGCAAGTTTGGCTACTACACTATTATATCTGACAGGCAAAAGGTACTACTATCTCTACTCTAATCATTGCTTGCATTGCTTATTAATTGTCTTTGTTTATTAATTTCATACATGGCATTGTTGTAGTATTCTCAAACTGTAGTTCATTCAAACAGGGCCTTCTTACAGCCATAAACAATGTATTCCCCAATTGCAAACAAAGATTCTGCCTTAGACATATTTATCAGAACTTTCAAACTGCTGGTTTTAGAGGGGAAGAGTTGAAGAAATACATGTATCAGGCAAGTTATTCCTATACTGAGCATGGTTATGTAACTGCAATGGAAGGCATGAAAAAGGAGTGTGAGCCAGCTTGGAAATGGCTATCTAGGATACCAAAACATACATGGGCTAGGCATGCCATGGACAACAATTGCAAAACTGACTTGGTAGTGAACAATATAAGTGAAGTTTTTAACAAGATGATACTTGATGTCAGAGCCAAACCCATTAGAACTATGGTAGATGGGATCAGGACAAAGCTGTTAGTGAAGTTCAATGCAAATAGGACAAAGACTGAGACTGCTAAGTGGCAGATATGCCCAACATATGCTGAGAAGCTAGAGGAAGCAAAACATCATTCTAGGTTTTGTCAGTCTATCAAAGCTGGACCTGATCTCTTCCAGGTGACAAGTGGAGAAAGCACATATGCAGTTAACTTGTTGCTACATACATGTGGTTGTAGGAAGTGGGACATGTGTGGAGTACCTTGCAATCATGGTGTTTCTGCAATCAACAAGGCAAAACTACAGCCAGAAGATTTTGTTCATGATTTCTTCAAGAAACCAATGTATAAGGCAGCTTATAGTCCAATAGTTTTCCCTGTGCCTGGGCCTGATTTGTGGCCAAAGACTAGAACCCCTGACATTGAACCACCAGTGTTCAAAGAAAAGCCAGGAAACAAAGAGACAAAGAGGAGAAAGAGCAAGTTTGAAAAGCCAGCTCCAAAGGATACATCTAGGATGGCAACTATCACTTGTAGCAATTGCAATAGGACTGGGCATAGATACACTAGTTGCAAGCAGGCTCTTAAACCATCCCTAGCTATGAGAATGAACCAGCACCAGGTAACTATTGTTGTAGGTTTTTGTACAATTTCACATACCAGTTTCTAACATTTGTATGCTATAATTTCAGGAAAACAGGAGAGATGATACACCCAGAACTGTATCTGCTCCTGCTCCCATGCCACCAAGGAGAAGTGCTCCTTCTGCTCCTGCTGCTGCTCAAACTGCAGCTCCAGCTCCACCAGCTCCAAGGGCTCCAAGGGTATCAAGGAGAGCTCCTTCTGCTCCTGCTTCAGCTCCCAGTGCACCAAGGAGAGCTCCTTCTGCTCCTGCTGCAGCTGCTGCTCCTCCTGCTACAAGGGCAACAAAGAAAGCTAAAACTACAAGGACTGCAACTTCTACTGCTGGTGCTGGTCCAAGTTCTACTGCTGGTGCTGGTCCAAGTTCCTCTACTGCTGCTGGGCCAAGAGGAAGAAACAAGTTCATCCCCCAAGAGTTGCAGGTAGTGGAAGAGTGAGGAAGCCATCCTTTAAGATGTCTGAGTGGTTCAATTGTTCTCAAGGGAGCAGGTGAAGTTGTGTTAATTTGTGGTGAGCTGATGATGTTCAAAACATCTGCATTTTGGTTGTGATGACACCTTTCATGTAAGGTACCTAGTGGACTTGTTGGGCTATGATGAAAACTTGTGTTGCTTCTGGTTAGCTGTTGATGTTCTAAACATCTTTATTCTGGTTGTCATGAGTACTTTCATGTAAGGTACCTAGTGGACTTGTTGGTCTGTGATGAAAACTTGGTGTTGCTTCTGGTTAGCTGTTCATGTTCAAAACATCTTTATTTTGGTTGAGTACTTTCTGGTTAGTTGTGGCTCCTAATTTTCTTATTGTTTTCTAATAAGTGTGATGAATGTGGCTACTACTGTGATCCAAGATAACCTAATTTGATCATCTAGGGTGCCTCGGCGTCGACGACATCCAAGATAACCTAATTTGATCATCTAGGGTGCCTCGGCGTCGACGGCATCCAGGATAACCTAATTTGATCATCTAGGGTGCCTCGGCGTCGACGGCATCCAGGATAACCTAATTTGATCATCTAGGGTGCCTCGGCGTCGACGGCATCCACGATAACCTAATTTGATCATCTAGGGTGCCTCGGCGTCGACGGCATCCAAGATAACCTAATTTGATCATCTAGGGTGCCTCGGCGTCAACGGCATCCAAGATAACCTAATTTGATCATCTAGGGTGCCTCGGCGTCGACGGCATCCAAGATAACCTAATTTGATCATCTAGGGTGCCTCGGCGTCGATGGCATCCAAGATAACCTAATTTGATCATCTAGGGTGCCTCGGCGTCGACGGCATCCAAGATAACCTAATTTGATCATCTAGGGTGCCTCGACGTTGATAGTATCCAACATATCCTCATTCCATCATTTAGGGTGCCATAGTTAACATCAATGACATAGTTAACATCATACTTAAGAACTCTAGTCACTAACATAATTAACATCATACTTAACAACTCTAGTCACTAACATAGTTAACATCATGACACCATAGTTAACATCATACTTAACAACTCTAGTTAACAACATAGTTAACATCATGACATCATAGTTAACAACATAGTTAACATCATGACACCAAAGTTCAAAGCTTACAAGACATAGTTCAAGGCTACACCCTACTTCAAATACTGCAAACTGCCACTAGTTCACACATTACAAGCCATAGTTCAATGCTTGAAAGTTAAGATAATGACCCACATGGTCAGATTACAAATCACTCTTCATCGCAAATATCCTTGATGTCCTTCAGCTTTCTCTTGTTCTTGTCACTAGCTTTGACAAGATCAGCAATGTGAAACTCCAAATTCCTCCTCTCAGTGCTCAACTTTTCCTTCTCCTTCAAATGAGCAAACTTCAGATTCCTAATCACATTACCTTGGGCAACCTGAATGCTCTTCAACTGGTCAACCTTTTGCTTCAGTTCTTTGTTCTCAGCATCCATTGCACCCAGCTGTTCCTTCAAAGCTGAAATATTGTTGTCCAAAGGAGGAGTGATCTCCTCATGTTCACCTTGTTGGACTTCATTTTCCTTGGGAATATTGTCCTGGGTATCAAGTAGGTTGTTCACATCCTCAACAAGCTTCTCATAAGTCTCCTGTAGCTTGTTCTTCTGTGATGTGAGATTGTGGACAAGTGATGAATGTTCCAGACATGCCATCCAATTAGCACGCTGGCAATCCTCATACAAAAGCCATAGTTTGTGAAGAGCATTCTGCAGATGCTCTGGCCACTCCTCATCTACCCAATGAACAACACCACAACTGCTTGCTTCCTGCAAAACAACAAGTACAAATGCATTTACTTCCTTTTTCACTTCACTTCTATTCAGTCCAATTCAAAACAACTATAGTATACTGCACATGCACAATTCAGCTCAATTCTGAATTTATATCTGAATTTTTAACAGCATACTACACTGAATTTTTAACAAGTTCAATTCATTTACTTCATTTATATCTATGAACAATGCACTATGATACTTTTTAACAGCACAATTTACTTCACTCAGTCACTATGGATACCTTAATTTTATATCTTTGTACTTAATTTTTAATAGCACAATTTAATTCATTTACTTCATTTATATCACTGTGGTGTTGTTCATTTATATGTATGAACAATTCATTTACTTCACTCAGTCACTATGGTATGGTACATGACAGTACCTTTAACTAAACTACTAGGTGAACAGTGAACATGAACAATGAACAGTGAACATGAACAATGAACAGTGCATATGAACAATTTATAGTTTCTTCACAAAATGAGCAAACTACAGATTTTTGCTAGCACTCACATCAAGTCCACAGGCAATGAACCTCCTCCCAGTGCTAATCCCTTCGAAGCAAACATGCCTCTTCGCCGGCTGGCCATGCTCACACATCACCATCACCTCATCATCAACACCAGAGTAGTTCGGGTCCTCGATTGTAGCCGGGATCTACATCAACAAAAGAAACGCACAAAATCCATCTCACGGGTTCAAATCGAGCAGGAAAAACAAAATCCCCAAACCGAAACCCTTGCTCAAAGAACCCTAGCTACGAGTACACATCACTGACCTTGATAGGGGAGCCGCCTGAAGAGTACTCGTAGCCCGATTCCTCGCTGTCGTCGCTCCACGAAACCATGGCGGACGGCGGCCAGCTGGCTTCTCACCGACGGCGACCAGAGCCAGAGAGAGGAGGCAGAGGAGAGGGGCGAGAGAGAGAGAGAGGGCGCGGGGCATCTGTCTGGCGAGCACCGACAGGACCGACCGGCGCGGCGTCTTGACCGTTTTGTTCCTAACGGCGCCGTTTGCCTGTCCGCACGCCACGTCAGCGTTTTCGGGGCCCACCTGTCGGAAAAGAGATCAAACGAGGCTAAACGGCTGTTCAGTGCTTTTTGCAACGGGTTAAGAGATTTTACGGTGTTTTTTGCAACAGATTAACGACTTGGTAGTTTCCTGCAAACCTAGCCACAAATGTGGTGGTTTCTTGCAATTGACTCGTCTGCTGAAGCCGCCTCTGTCCGCTGCCTGCTCGATCCCCTGCCTTGACCACGTCCGTGCGTGTGCGCAAGGGCTGCAAGGCCCAGCAGCACTTCGCGGCGTCCATGTGCGGGGGCAGGCTGAGGTCGACGCCGGCGAGCAGGCAGTGGAGCGCGTCGACGGAACCATGGTGGAGGTCATGGGCGCCGAGCTGCACCACCCACCTCGCGCCGACGCGCGGCTGCTGTCCGACGAGCACAGGGGAGATCGGGCTCTTGGGAATGAAGACGCACCTACATGGGGCCGGGATGCCGGAGGCGGAGGAGAGGGGCGGGCACCTTCCGCGCCGACAAGCTCGTCGACGAGCGCAACCTTCTCTGTCACAGGATAAGATGAACAAAGGAGCGCGGGCGAAATTGTTATAAATGCAGGGATTAATTTGCAAAACTGAATCGTTCTGCTAGATCCGCTTACATAGGGACTGCGGGTTCAATTATCTAAAACCATAGGGACTCTTTTGCAAAACTGTCCAATTTTCTTTATTATTGGGTAAAGATAAAGAGGTAAAGATTAAAGCAAGCACCGTTTCTACTTTTCCAAATGGTATAACAAACAAACACAATGCTAAGCATGATAAGCTGTTTATCATGCTTTGCGAATCCGGGATCTAAGAACTAAACATATCTTGAACAGTCGGTCACACCTCGTAAGCACACTTCATGATATTCGACACTAACTTTGCAAGAGAACAACGAATAAAGAGGTGATCGGTCGTTCCATTTTGTCCACAGAACTGATAGCCAGCATCTCCATGCCAACCTCTTCTCAGAAGATTGTCTTTTGTTAAACGGAAAACGCCAACCTGTTTCATTTAATTGCTCTGAACTGAAGTATCCACACACCAACTTAGCTCCCCTGCCCCTGGAGGTCACCAACCGAGAGAGATTCAGAATAACGGTTGTACGCATTTCTAGCTTCAGAATTAAAGCTGTAAATGCAACAAACTGCTTCTTTTATCTCAAACTGCTTCAAATACAACCATGCTGTGACAGAATATCCGTTCTGTTAACAGACGTAGTTATGAAAGTAACATTAATATTTATATAATTCTAGACTAACAGGTAAATTAACAAGTTTTTCGAGACCCAGCAGTCAACTTTACTCCCTCCATTTCCAAAAACAGGCGTGCATGTTATTACATGTGAGCGTTCACACACCCAGCTTTGTATTTTGAGAAACGAGTAAACAGATCATGTACAGGTAACAGGCAAGCACAAATCAGTAAACAACCCACAATTAGTAGCACGATTGTCGTAGCTTACGGAGCTTCGCCGCTTACTCGTGCTTAATTACGAGGCTGCCCTTTTCTCCACAGTTGTGATGTCTGTTGCAGCTACATCTAGGTTTCATGGCTTGCTCACCGTTCAAATAAACCTTTAGGATCAATGACATCGAATACGAGCTCAGGATTCAATAAATTCCAGGGTCGCAGAAATTGGAATGAAATGGTAACAAATTCAGACCTTTGCAGGAGAGCAGGAGCAACCAGCTGGTTTCCAGTCATGCTTGTACTAATACTGACAATTCTTAACTTTTTGTTTGTGTCTTAAGAATTCATTCATGTAAGAACCCTTTTGGTTCCTAATTATATATTTCTGTGCTTTTGTAGTTTCAGCACAGATCTAGAAACTCTTTGATGCTTGTGAAAGAAAAGGAGGGGTTATACTCTGTAGAAAGGAACTCGACTTTTGCATTCTATAGAGTTCTGAACGATGGGGCATTTCAATAATTTGATTACCAGATATCCATTTCTAAGAGGAATTCACCTTCCGCGTTCTGAACGATGTGGCATGCACGACAGCGTAGAATAACATTAGAAAAAGCATGTACTCCCTCCGGCCTAAATATTTGTCCTTTTAAAGATTTCAAATGGACTACTCCCTCCATTCCCTTATACAAGGCCACAAAGTCAAATTACAGTTACCTAGGTAAAATTTAATGACTACTTTGCAAGCCAATTTTTCATCTTGTTAACTTGGATCATTAATAAGCCCGCATGCATGCAAGAAAGGAATGAGAAGGAAGTAGCACAGTGTCATTATGACTACATGCATGCAAGTAATAAACAAGTTGCTACTACGAGAAAACATCATTAAATTTTGCCTTGATTACTGTTAGTGGCCTTGTATAGATGCAAAATATATTTTGTATAGATGCAAAATGTATTTTTCATAGTGACCTTGTATAAGGGAATGGAGGGAGTACCACACACGGATGTATATAGACATATTTTAGAGTGTAGATTCATTTATTTTGCTTCGTATGTAGTCACTTGTTGAAATCTCTAGAAAGACAGACATTTTAGAATGGAGGGAGTATATTCCGATCTAATTTTACTGGCAGCAGCATTGCAAGGATGTCATTCCGGTTGGACTTGAGCACCATAGGATTTGGGGATAGATCGATCGAGCACCAAAATCAAATTGCCATTCTTCACCTTATAAGCCCAAGGTGGGTAATTGCCTGCCAGGGAAGCCAGATCCACCTACACCGTCAGCAAGGTTCCTCTGCACCACCGGAGAAGAGAAATTAGTCGGAGAGAGGGAGAGAGGGAGGGAGGAAGAGAGTGTGTTGAAAAATGTTCGCCGTCTATGTTGCAAAATGTTCATCGTGTGTTGAAGAATGTTTATACTTGAAAACATTCACCCTAAAAAATCATGTATACTTTCTTATGTTTACAAATGAAAAGGGGAAAATAATTGAAAACAAAAATAACCCGAAAGGAAAGAAAAAAAAGTATATTTGAAAACATTCATGTATAAAAAAGATTGTGTTTATAAATCAAAAGGGAAAAAGAAAAAATAACAAGAAGAAAAACGAAAATGTAGAAAAGACAAAAAAAGAAAATTTGGCTGCAAATGCATCGGCTCATCCCGCACACCCCTCTTCGCCAAGCCATCTATTTGACACATGTGGCCATCAAATAGGATTTGCGTGGTAGATATCATCAATTGATGGGCACTAGGGTGCTTCTAGTTGGCGCTTCAGGCGCCAACTAAGAGAGCTGGCACTCACAGCCGCCGAATCGTGGGCCGGCCCATGTGGCGAGCCAAGCCCGATCGCTCACTCAACTCGCCTCGCCTGCCTCGCTCGCTCGAGCCTCCAGGGCTGTTTGTACGGTCGCGGTTCACAAGTTGACTAGTCAACCATTGACTTTAAAAAAGAGAGGAAAAAACTAAAACGAAAAAAATAAATAAATAATCAACATTTAAAAAAAACACAGATTTTGAAAAACTCCATTCAAGTTTTTTAAAAAATCTTTGAATTTGGCAAAAAGTTCATCCGTTTGAAAAAAATTTCATCAAATTGGAAAAAAGCTAATCGATTTTGAAAAAGGTTCACCAAATTTTAAAAAAAGTTCATCTGTTTAAAAAAAGTTCAGCAAATTTGAAAAAAAGTTCATCGATTTCAAGGAATTTTTTTTATCAATTTTATAAAAGTTCATCTAATTTGGAAAAATGTTCATCGAATTTCAAAAAAGTTCATCAAATTTGGAAAAAAATTCACCGTATTGTAAAATATGTCATCGAAAGTTCATCAGAGTGTAAAAAAAAGTTCATCAAAATTGAAAAAAGTTCGTGGATTTAAAAAAAGTTATCAATTTTGAAAAAAGTTCATCGATTTGAAAAGAAGTTCAGCGAATTTCCAAAAAAGTTCATCGATTTGAAGAAAAGGCTCACGTTTTTACAAAAGCAATTCATCAAACCAGGAAGAAGAAGAAAACAGAAAAGAAAAAAAAAGGAAAAACAAAAAAAGGAAAAAATGTGAAAAAACGAAAAAGAGAAAAAAAAAGGAAAAAGGAGAACAAAGGAATAAAAGAGGAAAACAGTTGCTAGTTAGCAGAACCCGCTTTGTGGCGTGGTGGTTAGACGAGCCTGCCTCTGTTACGGAGGTCGCGGGTTCGATACATGAAACTATAACCGGTGCCTGCAGCTGGGTACTAGCCCATCTTCGACTCACAAGTCATAGGCGTTGTATTTATATTTCTAGGCACCAAATTAATATTTTGATGGGCCACCGTCGAGAGTATTTCTGAGCGCCTTCCAGCAATACAGTAATCGTACGTGATTTATAACGATTAGGAGCGGCACTTTAGGGAGGTTCTGTGGATGCGGAAGATTTGTGCCCTATAACTACGGAATCAGCTCATCGTGTCGTATCATTTTTGTGGGAGAGACCATGAGCAGGACCAGTGGGATTTTGTTCGACAATCAGCTGTTACTTGCTCATGTCTGAAGGTATACATGCTACTCCTCTTTTTGGAAAACTTTGGAAAAGAAGGCGCCTCCCAAAGTAAAGAGTTTTTATGTGGCTTCTTCTCGTAAATCGTTTAAAAGAGTTATGATTAACATGAGACATTGGAAGATTGACTTCCGCCTAAATTGTGCACTTTGCTTTAGGTATGTCAGAGAAATAAAGGGAGTATATGTTCTGTAACTGTAACTTTGCTCGAAGAGTTTGGATCATGTTGGGGTTACTTGGGTCCCAAGTATTATCATTGATCATAATCTCCAATCAGCAAACTCCAAGGTCAGGTGCTTGCATATGCCTTGTGGAATTAATATATGGAAGGAGAGAAATGCCCTGGTCTTTGAAGGAGTGATGCCACCTTTGGCATCCCGGGGCATTCCCTTTAGGAACGACATTAACATAGTGACACATTGTGCCTAGTCTTGTAGACAAAACCCTCCTTTTGCTTGGTAAAACTCTTTAGCTTGACTACATCCCTTTTTTTATAAGAATGCGCATAGCATGAGTATCATGTATTAAAGAAGGAAAAGGGTACAAAAAACTCATCTACTTTTTCCCTACCATGGCAAGGCAAACAATCCACCCAACGTAGACGTCGCAAAGAAATAGGCAGCCGTAGTCCCTTTGAATAATCCCACTCGCTTCCAAGAATCTCCCTCTGGTCAATTGTTGCCGCATAGGGCGTTGCCTTGTTGAAGACAACATCCTTACAGTGTTTCCAGTGTTCCCAAAATGTTAGGATCACCTCCGTGCCGGACCGCTTCGGAAGTGGTGCGAACCACTGCAACATTGAGTTGTGTGATGAAGATAGCTGACCCGCGCTGCAAAGTTTCCCGTGCAGGCAGTCTCCTCGCGGGCTGAATTCCCACGTAGTACCTTGAAAGTTCAACCTGCCTGATCCTTTTTAGACCAGACCGGTCTAATCAACTAGTCCCACCGGACCACGTGTCAGGAGTGACCAGACAGTGAACATGACATGCGGGAGCCGGCTTAGGGCCCACCTATGCCACATTTGCTCCATTGAGGCAAAGGCCTATAGGCGGCATTGAGGTATGTTCACGGCGCGTCGCATGGATGCAGGAGGAAGAAGACTTTGACATACCTAAGATTTTGAATGTATCTCTATTTTCTGTAACGGTGAAGGACTTGTGATACTTAATATATGGTTTAGGCCTTTTCAAACGAAAAAAAATCACCGAGCTGAGCGGCTCAGATGATTAGATTCCTTGTGATGAAACTAGCCCATCAGAATTAAAGTCATAGGCATTGGTGCTCGCATGAGCGTCTTCGATTGTTCAAACACCAATGTAGGAGAAATCTGAGAAGAGTAATGCCCAATTCGGCGGTCGCGAATAGGACCGAGACCGAAGCGCTCCTTTGGACTCCTTGGTCGGTACCGATGGTAAGAGCATCTACAGCGGGTCCCCTCAAATCTTTCTCAAATGTCCACAGACGAGCCCGGTCAGTGACTGATATGAAGGAAATATGCCCTAGAGGCAATAATTAAGTTATTATTTATTTCCCTATTTCATGATAAATGTTTATTATTCATGCTAGAATTGTATTAACCGGAAACGTAATACATGTGTGAAAGACATAGACAAACATAGTGTCACTAGTATGCCTCTACTTGACTAGCTCGTTAATCAAAGATGGTTAAGTTTCCTAACAATAGACATGAGTTGTCATTTGATTAACAGGATCACATCATTAGGAGAATGATGTGATTGACTTGACCCATTCCGTTAGCTTAGCACTTGATCATTTAGTATGTTGCTATTGCTTTCTTCATGACTTATACATGTTCCTATGACTATGAGATTATGCAACTCCCGTTTACCGGAGGAACACTTTGTGTGCCACCAAACGTCACAACGTAACTGGGTGATTATAAAGGGGCTCTACAGGTGTCTCCGAAGGTACTTGTTGGGTTGGCGTATTTCGAGATTAGGATTTGTCACTCCGATTGTCGGAGAGGTATCTCTGGGCCCACTCGGTAATGCACATCACTATAAGCCTTGCAAGCATTGTAACTAATGTGTTAGTTGCGGGATGATGTATTACGGAACGAGTAAAGAGACTTGCCGGTAACGAGATTGAACTAGGTATTGAGATACCGACGATCGAATCTCGGGCAAGTAACATACTGATGACAAAGGGAACAACGTATGTTGTTATGCGGTTTGACCGATGAAGATCTTCTTAGAATATGTGGGAGCCAATATGAGCATCCAGGTTCCACTATTGGTTATTGACCGGAGACGTGTCTCGGTCATGTCTACATAGTTCTCGAACCCGTAGGGTCCGCACGCTTAAAGTTCTGTGACGATTTGTGTTATGAGTTTATGTGTTTTGATGTACCAAAGGTAGTTCGGAGTCCCGGATGAGTTCGGGGACATGACGAGGAGTCTCGAAATGGTCGAGACGTAAAGATCGATATATTGGACGACTATATATTCGGACATCGGAAAGGTTCCGAGTGATTCGGGTATTTTCAGAGTACCGGGGAGTTACGGGAATTCACCGGGAGAAGTATTGGGCCTTATTGGGCCATACGGGAATAGAGGAGAGAGGCCAAAAGGAAGGAGGTGCGCGCCCTCCCTCTGGTCCGAATTGGACAACGGGTGCAACCCCCTTTTCCTTCTCCCTCTCCCCCTCTTTCCTTCTCTCCTACTCCGGAAAGGAAAGGGGAATCCTACTAGGACTTGGGAGTCCTAGTAGGACTCCCCACACTTGGCGCGCCCCCTCTAGGGCCGGCCTCTCCCTCCCTCCTTTATATATGGGGGCAGGGGGGCACCTCTAGACACAACAATTGATCTCTTGATCTCTTAGCCGTGTGCGGTGCCCCCCTCCACCATAATCCACCTCGATCATATTGTAGCGGTGCTTAGGCGAAGCCCTGCGTCGGTAGCATCATCATCACCGTCATCACGCCGTCGTGCTGACGGAACTCTCCCTCGAAGCTCTGCTGGATCAGAGTTCGTGGGACATCATCGAACTGAACGTGTGCTGAACTCGGAGGTGTCGTGCGTTCGGTACTTGGATCGGTCGGATCATGAAGACGTACGACTACATCAACCGCGTTGTGCTAACGCTTCCGCTTTCGGTCTACGAGGGTACGTAGACACATTCTCCCCTCTCGTTGCTATGCATCACCATGATCCCCAACAGTGGTATCCGAGCCAGGTTTTATGCGTAGATGTTATATGCACAAGTAGAACACAAGTGAGTTGTGGGCGATACAAGTCATACTGCTTACCAGCATGTCATACTTTGGTTCGGCGGTATTGTTGGATGAAGCGGCCCGGACGGACATTACGCGTACGCTTACGCGAGACTGGTTCTACCGACGTGCTTTGCACACAGGTGGCTGGCGGGTGTCAGTTTCTTCAACTTTAGTTGAACCGAGTGTGGCTAGCCCGGTCCTTGAGAAGGTTAAAACATCACTAACTTGACGAACTATCGTTGTGGTTTTGATGCGTAGGTAAGAACGGTTCTTGCTCAGCCCGTAGCAGCCACGTAAAACTTGCAACAACAAAGTAGAGGACGTCTAACTTGTTTTGGCAGGGCATGTTGTGATGTGATATGGTCAGGGCATGATGCTATATTTTATTGTATGAGATGATCATGTTTTGTAACCGAGTTATCGGCAAATGGCAGGAGCCATATGGTTGTCGCTTTATTGTATGCAATGCAATCGCCCTGTAATTGCTTTACTTTATCACTAAGCGGTAGCGATGTCGTAGAAGCAATAGTTGGAGAGACGACAACGATGCTACGATGGAGATCAAGGTGTCGCGCCGGTGACGATGGTGATCATGACGGTGCTTCGGAGATGGAGATCACAAGCACAAGATGATGATGGCCATATCATATCACTTATATTGATTGCATGTGATGTTTATCTTTTGTGCATCTTATTTTGCTTAGATCGACGGTAGCATTATAAGATGATCTCTCACTAAATTTCAAGGTATAAGTGTTCTCCCTGAGTATGCACCGTTGCGAAAGTTCTTCGTGCTGAGACACCATGTGATGATCGGGTGTGATAGGCTCTACGTTCAAATACAACAGGTGCAAAACAGTTGCACACGCGGAATACTCAGGTTAAACTTGACGAGCCTAGCATATGCAGATATGGCCTCGGAACACTGAGACCGAAAGGTCGAGCGTGAATCATATAGTAGATATGATCAACATAGTGATGTTCACCATTGAAAACAACTCCATCTCACGTGATGATCGGACATGGTTTAGTTGATTTGGATCACGTGATCACTTAGATGATTAGAGAGATGTCTATCTAAGTGGGATTTTTTAAGTATTATGATTAATTGAACTTAAATTTATCATAAACTTAGTCCTGGTAGTATTAGCATATCTATGTTCTAGATCAATAGCTCGCGTTTAGCTCCCCCTGTTTTATTTTTGATATGTTCCTAGAGAAAACTAAGTTGAATAATGTTAGTAGCAATGATGCGGATTGGATCCGTGATCTGAGGATTATCCTCATTGCTGCACAGAAGAATTATGTCCTTGATGCACCGCTAGGTGACAGACCGATTGCAGGAGCAAATGCAGACGTTATGAACGTTTGGCAAGCTCGATATGATGACTACTTGATAGTTTAGTGCACCATGCTTTACGGCTTAGAATCGGGGCTTCAAAGACGTTTTGAACGCCACGGAGCATACGAGATGTTCCAAGAGTTGAAATTAGTATTTCAGACTCATGCCCATGTCAAAAGGTATGAGACCTTTGACAAGCACTTTGCCTACAAGATGGAGGAGAATTGCTCAGCTAGTGAGCATGTGCTCAGAATGTCAGAGTACTACAATCACTTGAATCAAGTGGGAGTTAATCTTCCAGATAAGATAGTGATTGACAGAATTCTCTAGTCACTATCACCAAGTTACTTGAACTTCATGATGAACTATAATATGCAAGGGATAACGGAAACGATTCCCAAGCTCTTCGTGATGTTGAAATCGACGAAGGTAGAAATCAAGAAAAGCATCAAGTGTTGATGGTTGACAAGACCACTGGTTTCAAGAAAAGGGCAAAGGGAAGAAGGGGAACTTCAAGAAGAACAACAAGCAAGTTGCTGCTCAAGTGAAGAAGCCCAAGTCTGGACCTAAGGCTGAGACTAAGTGCTTCTACTGCAAAGGGACTGGTCACTGGAAGCGGAACTGCCTCAAGTATTTGGCGGATAAGAAGGATGGCAAAGTTAACAAAGGTATATTTGATATACATGTTATTGATGTGTACTTAACTAGTGTTTATAGCAACCCCTTAGTATTTGATACTGGTTCAGTTGCTAATAGTAGTAACTCGAAACGGGAGTTGCAGAATGAACAGAAACTAGTTAAGGGTGAAGTGACGATGTGTGTTGGAAGTAGTTCCAAGATTGATATGATCATCATCGCACACTCCCTATACTTTCGGGATTAGTGTTGAACCTAAATAAATGTTATTTGGAGTTTGCGTTGAGCATGAATATGATTTGATCATGTTTATTGCAATACGGTTATTCATTTAAGTTAGAGAATAATTGTTATTCTGTTTACATGAATAAAACATTCTATGGTTATACACCCAATGAAAATGGTTTGTTGGATCTCGATCGTAATGATACACATATTCATAATATTGAAGCCAAAAGATGCAAAGTTAATAATGATAGTGCAACTTATTTGTGGCACTGCCGTTTAGGTCATATTGGTGTAAAGCGCATGAAGAAACTCCATGCTGATGGGCTTTTGGAATCACTTGATGCTTGCGAACCATGCCTCATGGGCAAGATGACTAAGACTCCGTTCTCCGAAACAATGGAGCGAGCAACTGACTTATTGGAAATAATACATACTGATGTATGCGATCCGATGAGTGTTGAGGCTCGCTGCAAGTATCATTATTTTCTGACCTTCACAGATGATTTGAGCAGATATAGGTATATCTACTTGATGAAACACAAGTCTGAAACATTTGAAAAAGTTCGAAGAATTTCAGAGTGAAGTGGAGAATCATCGTAACAAGAAAATAAAAGTTTCTACGATATGATCGTGGAGGAGAATATTTGAGTTACGAGTTTGGTCTTCAATTAAAACAATGTGGAATAGTTTCACAAACTCATGCCACCTGGAACACCACAGCATAATGGTGTGTCCGAATGTCATAACTGTACTTTATTGGATATAGTGCAATCTATGACGTCTCTTACCGATTTTCCACTATCATTTTGGGGTTATGCATTAGAGACAACTGCATTCACGTTAAATAGGGCACCATCCAAATCCGTTGAGACGACACCGTATGAACTATGGTTTGGCTAGAAACCAAAGCTGTCGTTTCTTAAAGTTTGGGGTTGCGTTGCTTTTGTGAAAAAGTTTCAGCCTGATAAACTCAAACCCAAATCGGAGAAGTGCATCTTCATAGGATACCCAAACGAAATTGTTGGGTACACCTTCTATCACAGATCCGAAGGCAAGATCTTTGTTGCTAAGAATAGATCCTTTCTAGAGAAGGAGTTTCTCTCGAAAGAAGTGAGTGGGAGGAAAGTAGAACTTGATGAGGTAACTGTACCTGCTCCCTTATTGGAAAGTAGTTTATCATAGAAATCTATTCCTGTGACTCCTACACCAATTAGTGAGGAAGCTAATGATGATGATCATGTAAACTTCAGATCAAGTTACTACCGAACCTCGTAGGTAAACCAGAGTAAGATCCGCACCAGAGTGGTACGGTAATCCTGTTCTGGAGGTCATGTTACTTGACCATGATGAACCTACGAACTATGAGGAAGCGATGATGAGCCCAGATTCCGCAAAATGGTTTAAGGCCATGAAATCTGAGATGGGATCCATGTATAAGAACAAAGTATGGACTTTGATTGACTTGCCCGATGATTGGTGAGCCATAGAAAATAAATGGATCTTCAAGAGGAAGACGGACGCTGATAGTAGTGTTACTATCTACAAAGCTAGACTTGTCGAAAAATGTTTTTGACAACTTCAAGGTGTTGACTACAATGAGATTTTCTCACTTGTATCGATGCTTAAAAGTCTGTCCGAATCATGTTAGTAATTGCCACATTTTATGAAATTTGGAAAATGGATGTCAAACCTGCATTGCTTAAAGAAGAGTTGTATATGATGCAACCAGAAGGTTTTTTCGATCCTAAAGGTGCTAACAAAGTGTGCAAAGCTCCAGCGATCCATCTATGGACTGGTGCAAGCATCTCGGAGTTGGAATATACGCTTTGATGAGTTGATCAAAGCATATAGTTTTATACAGACTTGTGGTGAAGCCTGTATTTATAAGAAAGTGAGTGGGAGCACTACAACCTTTCTGATAAGTATATGTGAATGACATATTGTCGATTGGAAATGATGTAGAATTTTCTAGAAAGCATAAAGGAGTGTTTGAAAGGAGTTTTTTAAAGAAAGACCTCGGTGAAGCTGCTTACATATTGAGTATCAAGATCTATAGAGATAGATCAAGATGCTTGATAAGTTTTTTCAATGAGTACATACCTTGACAAGATTTTGAAGTAGTTCAAAATGTAACAGTAAAAGAAGGAGTTCTTGCCTGTGTTGCTAGGTGTGAAGTTGAGTAAGACTCAAAACCCGACCACGGCAGAAAATAGAAAGAGAATAAAAAGTCATTCCCTATACCTCAGTCATAGGTTCTATAAAGTATGCTATGCTGTGTGCCAGATCTATTGTATACCCTACACTGAGTTTAGCAAGGAAGTACAATAGTGATCTAGGAGTAGATCACTGGACAGCGGTCAAAATTATCCTTAGTGGATTAAGGATATGTTTCTCGATTATGGAGGTGACAAAAGGTTCGTCGTAAAGGGTAACGTCGATGCAAGCTTTGACACTGATCCAGATGACTCTAAGTATTAATCTGGATACATATTGAAAGTGGGAGCAATTAGCTAAAGTAGCTCCATACAGAGCATTGTAGACATAGAAATTTGCAAAATACATACGGATCTGAATGTGGCAGACCCGTTGACTAAACGTCTCTCATAAGCAAAACATGATCACACCTTAGTACTCTTTGGGTGTTAATCACATAGCGATGTGAACTAGATTATTGACTCTAGTAAACCCTTTGGGTGTTAGTCACATAGCGATGTGAACTGATCACACAAAGATGTGAACTATTGGTGTTAAATCACATGACGATGTGAACTAGATTATTGACTCTAGTGCAAGTGGGAGACTGAAGGAAATATGCCCTAGAGGCAATAATAAAGTTATTATTTATTTCCTTATTTCATGATAAATGTTTATTATTCATGCTGGAATTGTATTAACCGGAAACATAATACATGTGTGAATACATAGACAAACATAGTGTCACTAGTATGCCTCTACTTGACTAGCTCGTTAATCAAAGATGGTTAAGTTTCCTAACCATAGACATGAGTTGTCATTTGATTAACGAGATCACATCATTAGGAGAATGATGTGATTGACTTGACCCATTCCGTTAGCTTAGCACTTGATCGTTTAGTATGTTGCTATTGCTTTCTTCATGACTTATACATGTTCCTATGACTATGAGATTATGCAACTCCTGTTTACCGGAGGAACACTTTGTGTGCCACCAAACGTCACAACGTAACTGGGTGATTATAAAGGGGCTCTACAGGTGTCTCCGAAGGTACTTGTTGGGTTGGCGGATTTCGAGATTAGGATTTGTCACTCCGATTGTCGGAGAGGTATCTCTGGGCCCACTCGGTAATGCACATCACTATAAGCCTTGCAAGCATTGTAACTAATGTGTTAGTTGCGGGATGATGTATTACGGAATGAGTAAAGAGACTTGCCGGTAACAAGATTGAACTAGGTATTGAGATACCGACGATCGAATCTCGGGCAAGTAACATACCGATGACAAAGGGAACAACGTATGTTGTTATGTGGTTTGACCGATAAAGATCTTCGTAGAATATGTGGGAGCCAATATGAGCATCCAGGTTCCGCTATTGGTTATTGAACGGAGACGTGTCTCGGTCATGTCTACATAGTTTTCGAACCCTTAGGGTCCGCACGCTTAAAGTTCTGTGACGATTTGTATTATGAGTTTATGTGTTTTGATGTACCGAAGGTAGTTCGGAGTCCCGGATGAGTTCGGGGACATGATGAGGAGTCTCGAAATGGTTGAGACGTAAAGATCGATATATTGGACGACTATATTCGGACATCGGAAAGGTTTCGAGTGATTCGGGTATTTTCGGAGTACCGGGGAGTTACGGGAATTCACCGGGAGAAGTATTGGGCCTTATTGGGCCATACGGGAATAGAGGAGAGAGGCCAAAAGGAAGGAGGCGTGCGCCCTCCCTCTGGTCCGAATTGGACAACGGGTGCAGCCCCCTTTTCCTTCTCCCTCTCCCCCTCTTTCCTTCTCTCCTACTCCGGAAAGGAAAGAGGAATCCTACTAGGACTTGGGAGTCCTAGTAGGACTCCCCACACTTGGCGCGCCCCCTCTAGGGCCGGCCTCTCCCTCCCTCCTTTATATACGGGGGCAGGGGGGCACCTCTAGACACAACAATTTATCTCTTGATCTCTTAGCCGTGTGCGGTGCCCCCCTCCACCATAATCCACCTCGATCATATCGTAGCGGTGCTTAGGCGAAGCCCTGCGTCGGTAGCATCATCATCACCGTCATCACGCCGTCGTGCTGACGGAACTCTCCCTCGAAGCTCTGCTGGATCGGGGTTCATGGGACGTCATCAAACTGAACGTGTGCTGAACTCGGAGGTGCCGTGCGTTCGGTACTTGGATCGATCGGATCGTGAAGACGTACGACTACATCAACCGTGTTGTGCTAACGCTTCCGCTTTCGGTATACGAGGGTACGTAGACACATTCTCCCCTCTCGTTGGTATGCCTCACCATGATCCTGTGTGTGCGTAGGAAATTTTTGAAATTACTACGTTCCCCAATCATGATACGTCTCCGTCGTATCTATAGTTTTTTATTGTTTCGTGTCAATATTCTACAACTTTCACATACTTTTGGCAACAATTTATATGATTTTTTGGACTAACATATTGATCCACTACCCAGTGCGAGTTCCAGTTTGTTGCATGTTTTTTGTTTCATAGAATATCCATATCAAACGAAGTCCAAACGCGATAAAAATTTACGAAGATTTATTTTAGAATATATGTGAGTTTTGAGAAAAAAAATCAACGCGAGACAATGCCCGAGGGGCCCACAAGCCCAGAGGGCACGCCCCTACCCAAGGCGTGCTTGGCAGGCTTGTGGTGCCCCTGTAAGGTGGTTGGTTTCCTTCTTTCACCACAAGAAAGATAATTTATCGACAAAAATCCCCTCAAAATTCAGCCCAATCGGAGTTACGGATCTCCGAAAATTTAAGAAACGTTTTCGGCCAGAAAAATGAAACGCGAAACAGAAGAGAACAGAGAGAGAGGTCCAATCTCGGAGGGGCTCCTGCCCTCCGGGAGCCATGGAGACCATGGACCATAGAGGAAACTCTCCTCCCATCTAGTGTGGAGTCCAAGGAAGATGAAGAAGGATGGGGCTCTCTCCCCTCTCTCCCGGTGGTGCCGGAGTGCCGCCGGGGCAACCATCGTGACGATGATCTACACCAACAACTTCGCTGCTGTCATCACCAACTCTCTCCCCCTCTATGCAGCAGTGTAATACCTCTTCTACCCACTGTAATCTCTACTTAGACATGGTGCTTTATTCCACATATTGTTATCCAATGATGTGTTGCCATCCTATGATGTTTGAGTTGATTTGTTTTGTCCTATGGGTTGATTGATGGCCGTGATTAGTTTGAGTTGTATGTTTTATTTTGGTGCTGTCTTATGATGCCCTCCTTGTCGCGCAAGCATGTGGGATTACTGCTGTAGGGTGTTGCAATATGTTCATAATTCGCTTATAGTGGGCTGCGTGAGTGACGGAAACACGAACCCGAGTAAGGGGGTTGTTGCGTATGGGAGTAAGGAGGACTTGTTACTTAATGCTATGGCTGGGTTTTATCTTAATGATCCTTAGTAGTTGCGGATGCTTGCTAGAGTTTCAATCATAAGTTCATATGATCCAAGTACGGAAAGTATGTTAGCTCTTGCCTCTCCCTCATATAGAATTGCAATAATGATTGCCGGTCTAGTTATCGATTGCCTAGGGATAAATCCTTCGCTTGTTTTAAAAAAAGTTGTCTACTAAATAACTAACATTTATTTGCTCGCAAAGTACTCCTAGTTTTATTCTTGCAAAGTAGTTCTAGCATTACACCTACTAAGTACTTCTAGTTTCATACTTTCTCTAGGTAGAGCAAACGTTAAGCGGGTGTGGAGTTGTATCGGTGGTCGATAGAACTTGAAGGGAATATAAATTCTACCTTTAACTCTTCATTGGGTGTGACACAGTTACTTATCGAAAGATGCTACAATTGATCCCTCATACTTGTGGGTTATCAGTGACCGGAAAGGAGAGTGAAGAAAAAATGTGAATCAACCAAACCACTCATATGATCCCTATACTTCTGGTCTGTTCGCGAACCTTCATATTGAGACCAAATCCGAGGAGGATATGAGGGCTCCCAAACACGCCCGGTTAGTCTGCCACGTAGGACGCATCCTACCCCATACCTCCTTTTCCCTTTCTTTTTTTCTTTCTCTCTCTTCATCTTCATTAATCACATGCAAGTGACCAGACATATAAGGGAGAAAATAAGAAGCATAGCTGCATGCACGAACAAATATGAGCTTAAAATATCGAACGCATCCGCGAACATTTAGCGGGGGGGGGGGGTGATGTCTACTACGCAACCTTCTCCTTGCAGACGTTGTTGGGCCTCCAAGCGCAGAGGTTTGTAGGACAGTAGCAAATTTCCCTCAAGTGGATTTTATCAATCCGTGGGAGGTGTAGGATGAAGATGGTCTCTCTCAAACAACCCTGCAACCAAATAACAAAGAGTCTCTTGTGTCCCCAACACACCCAATACAATGGTAAATTGTATAGGTCCACTAGTTCGGCGAAGAGATGGTGATACAAGTGCAATATGGATGATAGATATAGGTTTTTGAAATCTGAATATATAAAAACAGCAAGGTAACAAGCGATAAAAGTGAGCGTAAACGGTATTGCAATGCGTTGAAACAAGGCATAGGGTTCATACTTTCACTGTGCAAGTTCTCTCAACAATAATAACATATCTGGATCATATAACTATCCCTCAACATGCAACAAAGAGTCACTAATAGCGGAGAACAAACAAATAGATTATTGTAGGGTACGAAACCACCTCAAAGTTATTCTTTCGGATCAATCTATTCAAGAGTCCGTAGTAAAATAGCACGATTCTTTTCGTTCGATCTATCATAGAGTTCGTACTAGAATAACACCTTAAGACACAAATCAACCAAAACCCTAATGTCACCAAGATACTCCAATGTCACCTCAAGTATCCGTGGGCATGATTATATGATATGCATCACACAATCTCATATTCATCTATTCAACCAATACAAAGTACTTCAAAGAGTGCCCCAAAGTTTCTACCGGAGAGTCAAGACGAAAACGTGTGCCAACCCCTATGCATAGGTTCATGGGCGGAACCCGCAAGTTGATCACCAAAACATACATCAAGTGGATCACGTGATATCCCATTGTCACCACAGATAAGCACGGCAAGACATACATCAAGTGTTCTCAAATCCTTAAAGACTCAATACGATAAGATAACTTCAAAGGGAAAACTCAATCCATTACAAGAGAGTAGAGGGGGAGAAACATCATAAGATCCAACTATAATAGCAAAGCTCGCGATACATCAAGATCGTACCACCTCAAGAACACGAGAGAGAGAGAGAGATCAAACACATAGCTACTGGTACATACCCTCAGCCCCGAGGGTGAACTACTCCCTCCTCGTCATGGAGATCGCCGGGATGATGAAGATGGCCACCGGAGAGGGATTCCCCCCTCCGGCAGGGTGCCGGAACGGGTCTAGATTGGTTTGCGGTGGCTCTTGAGGTTTGCGGCGGCGGAACTCCCGATCTATTCTGCTCTCCGATGTTTTTAGGGTATATGGACATATATAGGCGAAAGAAGTCGGTCAGGGGAGCCACGAGGGGCCCACATGGGTGGGGGGCGCGCCCAGGGGGTAGGGAGCGCCTCCCTGCCTCGTGGCTTCCTCGTTGCTTCCCTTACGTACACTCCAAGTCTCCTGGATTGCTTCCGTTCGAAAAATAACTCTCCCGAAGGTTTCATTCCATTTGGACTCCGTTTGATATTCCTTTTCTGCGAAACACTGAAACAAAGGAAAAAACAGAAACTGGCACTGGGCTCTGGGTTAATAGGTTAGTCCCAAAAATAATATAAAAGTGTTTAGTAAAGCCCATAAACATCCAAAACAGATAATATAACAGCATGAATACTTCATAAATTATAGATACGTTGGAGACGTATCAGCATCCCAAGCTTAATTCCTGCTCGTCCTCGAGTAGGTAAATGATAAAAGAAATAATTTATGAAGTGTGAATGCTGGCAGGTGCACAAGTTTGATCAATGATAATTTCAATCACCTTTTCTAGCATCATTATATATCATAACAGTAGCTCATCTCATAAAGCTTCTCATGATCAAGTAACAAGCTATTCACATGTTAAAGTATGGATATAAACTTTCTTGAAAACTAACAAACCGTGTTATCAGTCATCAAACAATTACAATTCATCTTATTTTCAGGAAGAGTCTATGTTAGAGCTTTGATTTAGCAAACTCCACATACTCAACTATCATATAGTCTTTCACAATTGCTAACACTCACGCGATATTTATGGGTTCAAAGTTTTAATCAGACACAGAGAAAGATAGGGGCTTATAGATTCGCCTCCCAACCTTTTACCTCAAGGGTAATGTCAACAATAATAGTTCATGATGCCTTACATCCAATTGGATATATACATCAGAATCTTTCCAACACAATGTGCTTGCCAAAGGATAAAATGTAAAAAGGAAAGGTGGAGATCACCATGACTCTTGCATAAGGTATAAGACAAGAATAAAAGATAGGCCCTTCGCAGAGGGAAGCAGAGGTTGTCATGCGCTTTTATAGTTGGATGCACAAAATCTTAATGCGAGGGAACATCACTTTATATTGCCACTTGTGATAGGGACATTTATTATGCAGTCCGTCGCTTTTATTGCTTCCATATCACAAGATCGTATAAAGCTTATTTTCTCCACACTAAAAGATCATGCATATTTAGAGAGCAATTTTTATTGCATGCACCGATGGCAACTTACTTGAAGGATCTTACGCAATCCATAGGTAGGTCTGGTGGACTCTCATGGCAATACTGGTTTAAGGGATGTTTGGAAGCACAAGTAGTATCTCTACTTGGTGCAAAGAATTTGGCTAGCATGAGGGGGAAAGGCAAGCTCAACATGTTGGGCGATCCATGACAATATACTTTATTTTGGATATAAGAAAACATAACCCATTACGTTGTCTTCCTTGTCCAACATCAACCTTTTAGCATGTCATATTTTAATGAGTGCTCACAATTACAAAATATGTCCAAGATAGTATATTATATGTGAAATCTCTCTTTCTTCGATATTCTTTCATGAATCGTTCAAGTGACCAATACAATGTTTGCTAACCTTCAATAAATTTACCACCTCTACTTCTTATATGTGAAGCCATTACTCCCCATGGGAAAGACATATGAAACATATAGAATTTCAGATTTATGACATTCAAATCATTCAACCATTTACTCATAGGATATAAGTGAAGCACACGAGTAAATGACAAACTACTCCAAAAAGATATAAGTGAAGATCAATGAATAGTTACATAATTACATAGCTATGTGAAGACTCTCTCTCATTTAAGGATTTCAGATATTGGTATTTTATTCATACAGCAAGCAAAACAAAAGAAAATAAATGACGCTCCAAGAAAAACACATATCATGTGGTGAATAAAAATATAGCTCCAAGTAAAGTTACCGATGAACGAAGACGAAAGAGGGGATGCCTTCCGGGGCATCCCCAAGCTTAGGCTTTTGGTTGTCCTTGAATATTACCTTGGGGTGCCTTGGGAATCCCCAAGCTTAGGCTCTTGCCACTCCTTATTCCATAGTCCATCAAATCTTTAACCAAAACTTGAAAACTTCACAACACAAAACTCAACAGAAAACTTGTAAGCTCCGTTAGTATAAGAAAATAAATCACCACTTTAAGGTACTGTAATGAACTCATTCTAAATTCATATTGGTGTAATATCCACTGTATTCCAACTTCTCTATGGTTCATACCCTCCGATACTACTCATAGATTCATCAAAATAAGCAAACAACACATAGAAAACAAAATCTGTCAAAAACAGAACAGTCTGTAGTAATCTGTATCAAACGTATACTTATGGAACCTAAACAATTCTACCAAATTAGTAAGTCCTAAGAAATTTGTTTATTTATCTACTGCAAAAAGAATCAACTGAAAAGCACGTTCCTGTGATTTATGAAAACTAATCTCGTGCGCACAAAGTTTCTGTTTTTTACAGCAGGATCAAATAACTATCACCGTAGGTTATCCTAACGGTTTTACTTGGCACAAACACTAATTAAAACACAAAAAAAAATCTAACCAGAGGCCAGATCAAATATTTATTCCTAAACAGAAGAAAAAAACAAAAATAAAATTGGGTTGCCTCCCAACAAGCGCTATCGTTTAACGCCCCAAGCTAGGCATGATGATGACAATGATGCTCACATAAAAGATAAGAATTGAAACATAACGGGAGCATCATGAAGCATATGACTAGCAAATTTAAGTCTAAACCACTTCCTATGCATATGGATTTTTTGAGCAAACAATTTATGGGAACAATAATCAACTAGCATAGGAAGACAAAATAAGCATAACTTCAAAAGCTGACGCACATTGAGAGGAAACTTGATATTGTTGCAATTCCTAGAAGCATATGTTCCTCCCTCATAATAATTTTCAGTACCATCATGAATGAATTCGACAATATAACCAGCACCTAAAACATTCTTTTCATGATCCACAAGCATAGAAATTTTGTTACTCTCCACATAAGCAAAATTCCTCTCTTTCGGAATAGTGGGAGTATCATAAGAGACTCGAATACTGTAAATTGTTTCCACATTAAAAGAGTAATGTTCAGAAAAAGGGTAATAATAATCATGACAAGTTTTATAAATATAACCATCACTACTTCTTATAGCATAAGTATCATCACAATAATCAGCATAAGTAGCAACTTTGTTCTCATAATCAATTGAAACCTCTTCCCAAATAGTGGATTCATCACTAAATAAAGTCATGACCTCTTCAAAATCCACTTTCATAAATATTATAAGATTCAACACCCTCCAAAATAGTGGGATCATTACTTCCTAAAGTTGACACTCTTCCAAACCCATTTTCATCAATATAGTCATCATAAGTAGGAGGCATGCTATCATCATAACAAATTTGCATATCAAAACTTGGGAGGCTAAAAACATCATCTTCATTAAACATAGCATCCCAAAGCTTGGGACAAACATTAATTTCAGCAAATATATTCTCAAATATGTCATTCTCATCAAACATAGCTTCCCCAAGCTTGGACCTTTTCATATCATAAGCATAATCACTCTCATCATTAATAGTATGGATAGCACCAATAGTATAGCAATTATCATCATCACGATGAGTAATAGGAGCAACATCATTTGGGAGGGATACCTTTCTACCTTTGCTTCTCCGTCTTTTCTTTTTCTTCTTCACATCATGTGTGGGTTTAACTCTCCCTTTTGAGCTCCTTATTGATGAGATTGGTTGAATAGAAGGCTCCTCCTCGTTACCTGATTCATCATAAGAAATAATAGGAGGATATTGGGAAGCCTCTTCCCTTTCATTAGTATTCTCTTCATCTTCTATTTGTTTTCTTGTCTTTATGTAATTGGCAATATAAGGATTTTCAATGCAATTCACCGCACAATACATATAAATTTCCTCTAGATCAAATTCAAGAAGTTTATCACGGGCAAATACTGGAAGATAGTTAGTTATACGTTTCATTTCTTCATAACCCATAAGCAAACTAAGTTCATTATGATGTGCAAGGGAAATAAAGTCATCAAATTTTTTGGAAACGATTAGATCATGAAACAATTTGCATTGGATAGTTAAATGACCACGTTCATTGCAAAGTTCACAAGTACGGCTAAGAAAATTCAAATTTTCAGCACAAACATCTAGCCTTTCTTGCAACCATTTAGTTTCCAAATACTTATGCCTCTTGCAAATCTATCTTCCTTGTTTGGTATGTACTTGCAAACTCTATGCACTCCACAAAAATCGACATGCGTATAAGAGATATTTTCATCATGACTAGTGCAATCATCATTAGTACCATGGATATTCAAGGAGTTCATACTAACAACATTGCAATCATGCTCATCATTCAAATATTTAGTGCCAAACATTTTAATGTGTTCTTCTTCTAACACTTTGGCACAATTTTCCTTTCCATCATACTCACGAAAGATATTAAAAAGGTGAAGCGTATGAGGCAAACTCAATTCCATTTTTTTGTAATTTTCTTTTATAAACTAAACTACTGATAAAACAAGAAACTAAAAGATTCAATTGCAAGATCTAAAGATATACCTTCAAGCACTCACCAACCCGGCAACGGCGCCAGAAAAGAGCTTGATGTCTACTACGCAACCTTCTCCTTGTAGATGTTGTTGGGCCTCCAAGCGCAGAGGTTTGTAAGACAGTAGCAAATTTCCCTCAAGTGGATGACCTAAGGTTTATCAATCCGTGGGAGGTGTAGGATGAAGATGGTGTCTCTCAAACAACCCTGCAACCAAATAACAAAGAGTCTCTTGTGTCCCCAACACACCCAATACAATGGTAAATTGTATAGGTGCACTAGTTCGGCGAAGAGATGGTGATACAAGTGCAATATGGATGATAGATATAGGTTTTTGTAATCTGAAAATATAAAAATAGCAAGGTAACAAGCGATAAAAGTGAGCGTAAACAGTATTGCAATGCGTTGAAACAAGGCCTAGGGTTCATACTTTCACAAATGCAAGTTCTCTCAACAATAATAACATAACTGGATCATATAACTATCCCTCAACATGCAACAAAGAGTCACTCCAAAGTCACTAATAGCGGAGAACAAACGAAGAGATTATTGTAGGGTACGAAACCACCTCAAAGTTATTCTTTCGGATCAATCTATTCAAGAGTCCGTAGTAAAATAGCACGAAGGTATTCTTTCCGTTCGATCTATCATAGAGTTCGTACTAGAATAACACCTTAAGACACAAATCAACCAAAACCCTAATGTCACCAAGATACTCCAATGTCACCTCAGGTATCCGTGGGCATGATTATACGATATGCATCACACAATCTCAGATTCATCTATTCAACCAACACAAAGTACTTCAAAGAGTGCCCCAAAGTTTCTACCGGAGAGTCAAGATGAAAAAGTGTGCCAACCCCTATGCATAGGTTCATGGGCGAAACCCGCAAGTTGATCACCAAAACATACATCAAGTGGATCACGTGATATCCCATTGTCACCACAGATAAGCACGGCAAGACATACATCAAGTGTTCTCAAATCCTTAAAGACTCGATCCGATAAGATCACTTCAAAGGGAAAACTCAATCCATTAAAAGAGAGTAGAGGGGGAGAAACATCATAAGATCCAACTATAATAGCAAAGCTCGCGATACATCAAGATCATACCACCTCAAGAACACGAGAGAGAGAGAGATCAAACACATAGCTACTGGTACATACCCTCAGCCCCGAGGGTGAACTACTCCCTCCTCGTCATGGAGATCGCCGGGATGATGAAGATGGCCACCGGAGAGGGATTCCCCCTCCGGCAGGGTGCCGGAATGGGTCTAGATTGGTTTGCGGTGGCTCTGGAGGTTTGCAGCGGCGGAACTCCCGATCTATTCTGCTCTCCGATGTTTTTAGGGTATATGGACATATATAGGCAAAAGAAGTCGGTCAGGGGAGCCACGAGGGGCCCACGTGGGTGGGGGGCGCGCCTCCTTGTCTCGTGGCTTCCTCGTTGCTTCCCTTACGTACACTCCAAGTCTCCTGGATTGCTTCCGTTCCAAAAATAACTCTCCCGAAGGTTTCATTCCGTTTGGACTCCGTTTGATATTCCTTTTCTGCGAAACACTGAAACAAAGGAAAAAACAGAAACTGGCACTGGGCTCTGGGTTAATAGGTTAGTCTCAAATATAATATAAAAGTGTTTAGTAAAGCCTATAAACATCCAAAACAGGTAATATAACAGCATGAATACTTCATAAATTATAGATACGTTGGAGACGTATCAGGGGGGGGAGGATTTGCTAAGTCCGGATGTAGATGCTCTAAAGTAAGATGACACACCTTCGTTTCTCAAGTTGTATGTTACGCGTAGCAATAGCACGTTGAAAACTAGTCAAAAAACCTAAGCGCCCTCGTGTCGTCCGCTCGGGGCGACTGATATGTCTCCATTGTATCTACTTTTCCAAACTCTTTTGCCCTTATTTTGGATTCTGATTTGCATGATTTGAATGGAACTAACCCGGACTGACACTGTTTTCAGCAGAATTGCCTTGGTATTATTTTTGTGCAGAAATAAAAGTTCTCGGAATGAGCTTAAAATTTACGAATAATATTTTTGGAATAAATAAAAATTATTGGCGAAAGAATCTACCTGAGGGGACCCATCGGCTATCCACAAGGGTGGAGGGCGCCCCCCAGGGCACGCCCCCTGCCTTGTGGGTCCCCTGGACCTCCACCGACCTCAACTCCAACTCCATATATTCACGTTTGGGGAGAAAAATCAGAGAGAAGAATTCATCGCGTTTTACAATACGGAGCCGCCGCCGCCTCCTGTTCTTCATCGGGAGGGCAGATCTGGAGTCCGTTCAGGGCTCCGGAGAGGGTAAATCGTCGCCGTCGTCATCATCAACCATTCTCCATCACCAATTTCATGATGCTCACCGCCGTGCGTGCGTAATTCCATCGTAGGCTTGCTGGACGGTGATGGGTTGGATGAGATTTATCATGTAATCGAGTTAGTTTTGTTAGGATTTGATCCCTAGTATCCACTATGTTCTTAGATTGATGTTGCTATGCCTTTGCTATGCTTAATGCTTGTACTAGGGCCCGAGTGCCATGAATTCAGATCTGAACCCTTTATGTTTTCATGAATATATTTGTGTTCTTGATCCGATCTTGCAAGTTATAGACACCTATTACGAGTTATGATCCGCATACCCCAAGGTGACAATAATTGAGATTCTTTCCGGTGATTACCGTAGTTTGAGGAGTTCATGTATTCACTAAGTGCTAATGCTTTGTTCCGGTTCTCTATTAAAAGGAAGCCTAAATATCCCTTAGTTTCCATCAGGACCCCGCTGCCACGGGAGGGTAGGACAAAAGATGTCATGCAAGTTCTTTTCCATAAGCACGTATGACTATATACGGTATACATGCCTACATTATATTGACGAATTGGAGCTATTTCTGTGTCACCCTAGGTTATAACTGTTGCATGATGAATGCCATCCGACATAATTATCCATCATTGATCCATTTCCTATGAGATTTTCACATATTGATCTTTGCTACGTTACTTTTCTGTTGCCACTGTTACAATTGCTACAAAACTGCTACTGTCACTTTTGCCACCGTTACCGTTACTTCCATACTACTTTGCTACTAAATACTTTGCTGCAGATATTAAGTCTTTCAGGTGTGGTTGAATTGACAACTTAGATGCTAATACTTGAGTATATTCTTTGGCTCCCCTTGTGTCGAATCAATAAATTTGGGTTGAATACTCTACCCTCAAAAACTGTTGCAATCCCCTATACTTGTGGGTTATCAGCGACTCGGGTCGTTCCACTGCCGCCACCGCTTCTAGGCCCTCACCTCGTCTCCTCTCCCTTTGCCGCCGCTGGCCGGGCAAAGCCCCGGTCGGTGGTTGGCGGCGGCGAGTCCTTCTGCGTGCCCTTCCATCCCGATCAACCCTGCATGGATCTCCTCTGTGAGTTGTTCGTGCACTGCGCCGGCTCGTCCCGCCTTCTCAGCCGCGGGGCTCCTGACCTTAGGCTGATGGTGGCCTCGGATTGGGCCCTTGGGTGTTGTTGCCGGCGGGGTTGCGGTGTCCCAGCTTCGGCCCTGGTTCGTCGCTATGTCCTTGCTAGTGGCGCCTCTAGGTGTGGTCTGCCCAGATCTGGTGCCCCGATAAGGATCTGGTGGTCCGTTGCATCGGAAGTGCTCTCTCCGGCGAGGTTCTTCCATCAGTGTTGATTTGTGTGGTGACCACTCCGGGCTACGGTGATGAGTTCACTGCGGATTGCGGTGACTATTGAAAGGTCTTTGCGAGAGTTCCTCTCTTCAGATCCGGTGGTTGCCGACACGGAGATGCAATCTATGAACAACGACTCGACGCAGAGGTATGGTTGTCCAACTGCGATGGGCGCACATCACATGTAGCTGCTGGAATCGAGGAAAAGTGATGGAGACAACGTATCAGTGACTTCGATGGTGGTGCTACTTGAGCACCTGGTCTCGAGCTCCGGAGTGAAAATCTAGTTCTGACCTGAGTTGGTTGTTCTGAGAATGGCGATGTTTTTGTGTCATTAACTTGTTGAAGGCATTGTTCGGATATACTCAGACTAGTTCTCATGGTGAAACCCTAGAATCCGGCTTTCGCTCCCTTCATAAAGGAGCTGGTGTTGAAAAATGTCGTCGTCCTTGTGTGTGTCATGAATGTTTGGTGTGGATAAGGTCATTGTTGTATTTTGTCGATCCCGGATTTGACTGTTTCTTTTTTTGTTCCTTTTTTCACGCTTTAGCATAGATTTGGTGTTATATGATTTTGCTATTTACCAGAGTGTTTTTTGTGTGTGTGTTGATGTTGGTTTTGTGCATTCTACCTATGCAGAGGCCGTGTTTATTATGTTTGTATTCTCTTGATACTTCATATTGAGTCAATATATAATTCACTCTTTGTCAAAAAAAAGCATGTTGAAAACCAATGGGTGGGCACAGCCTACCCGATACAAGTTGTGCGCAGGGCCCCACACACGTTTTGTCTCCCGGACTAGATTATTCGGTCCAAAGATCGCCTAACCCAGCGTCGCTTCCTTTGACCAGTCGCCGTCCCTCAGGTACGACAGAATATGAGTTCTACGGATCTGCATGTTAAAGAGCATCCCGGTTACCACGAAACACCGCGCCGTAGCCTGCAATGGGTAGATTAGATTGGGTCGATGGATCTAGCCAGTAGTCCTACGGATCAAGACCAGTGGCCGTTTACGAAAAAAAAAAAAGAAGACCAGTGGCCGTTCAAGTTCAACGCCCGTGAGTGTGTTCGTTCGTGGGTATTCCCCCGCCGGTCGGGTCCAAAATGATTGGTGGGTAGGCGTACATGCATGCCAAGAAACGTGCGTGCATGACTCGGCGGTCAACCACGTGCGTCGCCAAG
>NC_057805.1:469226331-469231459 GCF_018294505.1 Triticum aestivum | reverse complement strand
TGGGTAGATTAGATTGGGTCGATGGATCTAGCCAGTAGTCCTACGGATCAAGACCAGTGGCCGTTTACGAAAAAAAAAAAGAAGACCAGTGGCCGTTCAAGTTCAACGCCCGTGAGTGTGTTCGTTCGTGGGTATTCCCCCGCCGGTCGGGTCCAAAATGATTGGTGGGTAGGCGTACATGCATGCCAAGAAACGTGCGTGCATGACTCGGCGGTCAACCACGTGCGTCGCCAAGCTCCTCTCCCAGAGAGAGAGAGAGCGTAGAGAGGATGGCATGGCCGTCGAAGAGATAGCTCCGAATGCATGCAGCACATGGTGGACGCGCGCGCGCGCCGAGCCGCAAACTGCGAATGTACGTGTGCAACTAGAGCTCTATATAAGCGGACGTACGCGCCCCTACCTGTTCATCGATCCAAGCCACACTCGAGGAGTTCATCGGCCTCTTTTGTAGAAGGTGATAGCTAGAGATCGACCTCGTGCGCGCATACGTACGCTGAAATGGAGGTTAACTACGCGGAAGCGGGCCAGGTTGCTCCCACCAGCAGAAGCGCGGTGCTGAAGCCGGCGTACGCCGCGCCGCACCCGCTGGCCGGCGGCAAGGTCCAGCTGACCGTCTTCGACCGCGCCGCCATCGACACCTACGTCCCCATCGTGCTCGCCTACCCCGCCCCGGCGCCGTCCAACCAGGCGCTCAAGGAGGGCCTCCTCCGGGCCATCGCGCCCTACCCTCACCTGCTGGGCCGCTTCGCCCTCGACGGCCACGGCCGGCGCGTCCTGCACCTCAACAACGAGGGCGTGCTTGTCATCGAGACCGACGTCCCGGCCGACTTGGCCGACGTGCTCGCCGCCGGCGGCATGGCCACGGACGTCGCCGGCTTTTACCCTACAGTGCCGGAGGTACTGTCACGTCACATTCACATAGTACTATTCATGCATGCATGCATTCAGTGGTTTTGATTGTACGAAGTGCTGATGTGTTTTTCAATTACAGGACAGCGTTGGACCGGCGCTGCTGCAGATCAAGCTCAGCCGCTACAGGTGCGGCGGCCTCCTGCTCGGCGTGATATGCCACCACCACATCGCCGACGGCCACGCCGCGAGCACTTTCTACGGCTCGTGGGCGACCGCGGTGCGTGAGGGCAAGGGCTTCACCTTGCCCTCCCCATTCATAGACCGCGCGTCCACCGCCGTACCTCGCAGCACGCCCAAGCCGGTGTTCGACCACCGGTCCATCGAGTTCAAGGGGGGAGAAGGCAGCGGCTCCAGCCAGCCCCATGCCGTTCTCCCCATGGACAAGATCAGGAACATCACGGTGCACTTCCCTGCAGAGTTCATCGCCGAGCTCAGGTCCCGCGTCGGCGCACGTTGCAGCACCTTCCAGTGCCTGCTGGCGCACGTGTGGAAGAAGGTCACGGCGGCGCGGGGTCTGAGCCCGGAGGAGTTCACGCAGGTGAGGGTGGCCGTGAACTGCAGGGGCAGGGCCAACCCGCCCGTGCCAATGGACTTCTTCGGCAACATGGTGCTCTGGGCGTTCCCGAGGCTCCAGGTCCGGGACGTGCTGGGCTTGAGCTACGGCGGCGTGGTCGGCGCCATCCGCGACGCCGCGGCGCGCATCGACGAGGAGTACATCCAGTCGTACGTGGACTTCGGCAGGGTGGCGGACGCGAACGGGGAGGAGCTCGCGGCGACGTCAACTTTCGGGACGATGCTCTGCCCTGACATCGAGGTTGACAGCTGGCTGGGGTTCAGGTTCCATCAGCTCGACTTTGGAACCGGGCCGCCCTCCGCGTTCCTGCCGCCGGGGTTGCCGGTCGAGGGGCTGATGGTCTTCGTGCCGTCGCGCACGGTGAAGGGCAGCGTCGACCTCTTCATGGCCCTCGCGGATGATCACGTTGCGCCGTTCAAGAGGATTTGCTACTCCCTGGATATTCTCCCATCGAGGATGTAATTAAGAAAGCGAAGCATGATGCGGTCGTTCTATGGTCAATTGCTTTTACAAAAATTCAAGGAATACACATCAATAAATAGGTTATTGTACACATCAATTTGTTCTTTGGCAAACAAACCAACTTAGTTTTTCTTTTGAACACACAAACCGATTTAGTTGATTAAACAAAGTGTATAAGATCGAAAAATACTAAAAATGTACCATGATTTTGAGCATGACTTTGGTGACACAAATAAGACCGTCCTAAAGGATCTTGACGAGCCGCACGGAGATCTTTCAGTGCGCTATATGGTCACGATGACCTTTGCAAGAGTATATACAATTCTACTCGTGAGCTCACATGCCCATGGGGGAATAGTACTCCCTCCGTCCCTAAATACAGTGTGCATTTTTTAGGTCAAACATTGTAATTTTTTAATCAAATTTATAGAAATTATTAACATCTAGAATACTAACTCAATTAGATTCATTATGAATATATATTTTCAGACGTATATGTCTATCAATGATATAGAAAAATATCATGTGTAAACTTGGTCAAAGTTGGTAAACTTTGGCTTTCACGAAAACCAACAATGCACATTATATTATAAAATGGAGAAAATAAAAAATAAAAAATGATATCTTGGAGGTGGCGCCTAAGCCTCACTCGACGAAGAAATAAAACTATTTAAACAAGCATATGATATCTTTTTTTTTTGCGGGGAACAAGCATATGATATCTTTTGTGGGACGGCTAAGGCCAAGTAGACAAACAAAGAAAAATAGTTAGTTTTTTTTTTCTTTTTAGGAAAGGAGGTTGACCTTCGGCCCCTGCATCAATCGATGCATGCAACCATATTATTAAAAAGGATAACAAGGTCTTAGGTTTCAAGGAAGCTCATAAACCGAGCCAAGAGAAAAAATAAATCTGTAAAGTGCCACATCCGGCAATAACGCGCCACATCCGGCGATAAAGAACAGACTACGATGCCTACACACCTAGTCTATTATTAGCTCGCCATCCAAATCGGCTGAAGATAGCCCATGCAACCGTCTCCCAGCGGTTGCATCCAATATCCAAAAGCTCCCTGAAATCCGCATGAGTGAGTAACGACCACATACAGATCCAAGCTGTAGCTCTGTAGATAACCTGCAAAAAGTTGGTGAAGTTTATCCCATTAAAGATCATATCATTTCTAGTGTTCCATATAGCCCAGAAAAGTGCACATATCCCTATCCGAATATTTTAGCTACGTGTGTCCACTCCATTAAGCCACGTCCCAAATAACGTGTTTATGCTCGTGGAGGGTTGAACGTTAAAAGCTATATGAATTGATTGCCATAACAATTTTGCAAGTGGACACTGGAGAAAGAGGTGTTTAATCGATTCATTTTGATCATAAAAACAACACCTGGAGCTACCAACCCAATTCCTTTTCAGCAAACTATCTTTGGTCAAAATAACTCCTTTGTGGACGAACCACATAAAGATTTTGATGCGAAGCGGAACTTTAATCTTCCATATGTGCAAAGACCTCGACAATGGCCCGGAATCAATTAAGTTCAAAAACATGGATTTCACAGAGAAAATTCCATTCGTGGTTAGCTTCCAACTAATGGTATCTGTCTGGTCCGAAAGTTGAACATCCATCAACCTACGGACCAGGTGGAGCCAAGCATTCCAACGTTCCCCTACAAGGGATCTCCTAAATTGGATATTAAGTGGCACCGAGTTTAATATTGTGGCGACATAATCCTCCTTACGTTGCACAATATTATATAAGGAAGGGCGTTGTAAAGCTAAAGGCGTCTCCCCTAGCCAGGTATCCTCCCAGAATCTAGTAGTGGTACCATTACCAACTAGGAATTTTACCCGTTGAAAGAAAGTTACTCTTCTTCTCATTAACCCCTTCCAAAAGGGTGAGTCCATTGGCCTTGCGTTAACTTGGGCCAAAGTCTTAGAGTGTAGGTATTTATTCCGCAAGATTTGTACCCACATGCCCTCGGTCTCAGTAGATAGTCTGTATAGCCATTTGCTAAGTAGACATCTATTCTTTACCTCTAAATTTTCGATCCCTAACCCACCCTGATCTTTTGGTCTACACATGATATCCCATCTAGCCAGTCTGTATTTCTTCTTGGCCTCATCACTTTGCCAGAAGAATCGGGATCTATAGAAGTCAAGTCTTTTCCGTACCCCTACCGGTACTTCAAAGAAAGATAAGAGGAACATCGGCAAACTCGTCAAAACCGAATTTATCAAAACCAGCTGACCTCCGTAAGACATTAGCTTGCCCTTCAGCAGCTTAGCTTTTTTTCAAATCTATCTTCAACACATTTCCATTCCTTATTCGTTAACTGTCGATGATGAATTGGGACCCCTAGATAACTAAAAGGTAAGGATCCCATTTCACAACCGAACAAGTTTCTATAATCGTCTTGTTCTTCTTTGGCTCTCTCAAAGCATAACAATTCGCTTTTATTGAAGTTGATTTTGAGCCCAGACAGTTGCTCAAAAAGGCATAAAACAAGCTTCATATTCCTAGCTTTTGCAAGATCGTGTTCCATGAATATTAATAGTATCATCCGCATATTGTAGAACGGAGACGCCCCCCTCTACAAGGTGGGGGACGAGTCCTCCTACTTGGCCACTCTCTTTAGCCCGACAATAACACTACAAAAAAAAGACACATCCGTGACATTTTGGGCCGAACGAATTTTTTTTCTGTCATACATATGACACTTCTATGACGATAATTGTGACAAAACCCGGTATCATCATAGATGTGGTGGGCTCCTACTTCTATGATAAAAAATCATGACCGAAAATGGGCTTTTCGTCCTGGGCGGGCCGAAGACGTAGCTGCATGACATTCTTTGGGCCGTCCATGACGGAAAAAACCGTGGTAGAAGCGAGGGCGAGGAAAATTTCGGCGAGTTCCCGGTTACGGTGGGAGGTCGGTGGCCGAGCGATGCGCGTTTCTCTCGTACACGTACGCGCGTGTGTGCGAGGCGTTGGCTCTAACTGAACCCGAGCGAGGCGTTGGGCTCTAACTGAACCCGAGCGATTGCACTGCATGCTACGCGTTACTGAACCCGAGCGATCGATCGATGACTGTTAACTGAACCCGATCGAGCGATTCCTTTGCTACTGCTGCTAACTGAAGCCGATCGATGCTGCCTCTGGGATGAACAGTG
>NC_057805.1:469216504-469225711 GCF_018294505.1 Triticum aestivum | reverse complement strand
TTCGACCGTAGGAGGTCCGTTTCCTCCGTTTTGTGGTACGCCACACTCCTCCCGATTAACAGGACCCCCGTTTCGACCGTAGGAGGTCCGTTTCCTCCGTTTTGCGGTACGCCACACCCCTCCCCATGAACACGACGCATTCCGTTGCCTCCCCATGAACACGACGCATTTCGTTGCCTCCCCATGAACACGACGACGACGCTGTTTCTCCGTTCCGACCCAGTCATGTACACGAGCCCTGGCCGTACGTATGCGCGAGTAGGCGTTCGAGACCCCGCCCGTATGTACACATACGTGGCCGTATTTTCGTTCTTGCACCCTGGCCACTGTACGTACGTGTACATGCTACGTGCGCGCCTCTACTACGACACGTACGCGCCTCTACTACGACACGTGCGCGTCTCTACATCCACCAGTATATATGTACGTACACGTTCGCGACCAGAATGACAACGCTACGTACGCTTCGACCAGGTGGGTCCCGACTGTCAGGCACTTCCTTGCCTGCGAAGATGTAGCTGGTGGGTCCCAGCAGTCAGGGGGGCGAATCGTTTTTTGCCCGGACGCACTTCCTTGCGTGCGAAGATGTAGCTGGTGGGTCCCAGCAGTCAGGGGCAAACGTTTTTTTCACGAAATACGGTGGCCCGTCCGGTGGGTCCCCGCTGTCAGGTGGAGGAATAATTATTTTGCACGTAATAAGGAGGCACTTCCTTGCCGCGGCCGTGGACCCAGCTGTCAGCCTCTCCACGTACAGTCCACGTCCGATGGAAGCCGTTCCTTGACCACGTTGACCACGCTGCGCCGAGAGCACCAGGGCGGTGGACGACGGCGAGGCCTAGGAAGGGGACGACGCGGAGCCGGGGAAGACGCGGTAGTGGATGCCCACGCGTAGAGGAGTACGAGGGTTCACTGGTTCGCTGCAGTGTGAGGCTGCCGTCGCCGCAGAATAACAGGGGGTGTGGGTGAGTAGAGGGATGGCCTGGCCAGCGGTGGGAGTAGTAGGGGCGGTGAGGCCTTCGCCGCCTCGCAGTCGGCCACGGGAGGCAGGAGCACGAGGCACGACCGGCGCTGGTTTGGGCGGCTGGATCAAGAAGACCAGAGGTTGAAGAAGCACTACGGCCGTTGGATGGACATCGTACGGTCACTGGAGCTAGAATCGTGCATATTGACTAAGTTGACAAAGCCCTCCGTCCCCGTCAACTTAGTAGGCCCACAAGTCAGCCTGCTACTATACTGGGTCCCAGCTAACAGGGGGAGTATTCATTTTTTTTGTGCGTAATAAGGAGGCACTTCCTTGCGTGCGAAGATATAGCTGGTGGGTCCGAGCTGTCAGCGGCGGTAACGTTTTTTTCGCAAAATACAGAGGCCCTTTCGGTGGGTCCCTGATGTCAGGTGGAGGAATCATTATTTTGCGCGTAATAAGGAGGCATTTCCTTGCGTGCGGCCGTGGACCCAGCTGTCGGCCTCTCCACGTACAGTCCACTTCAGATGTATGTCGGTCATTGACCATGTTGACCAGGCCGCGCCGAGAGCACCAGGGCGGTGGACGACGGCGAGGCCTAGGAAGGGAACGACATGGAGGCAGGGAAGACTCGGCAGTTGTTTCCCATGCGGAGGGAGTACGACTGTACGAGGGTTTACTGGTTCGTCTGCCGTCGCCGGAGAATGACAGCAGGTGTGGGTGAGTAGAGGGATGGCTAGGCCAGCGATGGCAGTACGGTGGGGCGGTGAGGCCTGCGCGGCAGCACAGCCGGCCGCGGGGAGGAGGGAGCAGGCAGTCCCGCCGGCGCTTGTTTGAGCGGCTGGAGCAGGAAGAGCAGAGATTGAAGAAGCACGACGGCCGTTCGATGGACATCCAACAGCCACTGCTTGTGCGTCAACTTTTTTTTAGGAAAGCCTCAAATCTGTGGAAAACAGCATACAACCCATCTGCCATTATTTCTAATAATTTACAGCCCATTTGCTAATTCTTAAGGTTTTTTTGGAGCCCATATTCTTTTTGTTAGCATTACAGCCCATATTGTGGCCACGGTTAAAAAATTATACGAAATTTTGCATATTTCGGTGCGGTCCGAACTATTTTTAATCCCGAAATTTCGACTCACATTCAAACTGATTTTAAAAATAAATGTATATCAATATAAAATCCAACAAATTCTCCACGCATAAAAATTAATGTAATTTAAAATCTCGAAATGAAAAAAAGATATTTGAAACTAATTGCCGGTTTGATGTGTTCTAAAAATGTACAACCCATTTCTCATTAGTGATAGGCCATTTTCTCGGCCAGCCGAATGAAGCTCTCCTCGTCTTGAAAGATTTGCAGCCAAACAGGCCTGACAAAGCGACTTACTTGGCAAATCACAAAAAACCTGGGCTGTGGCCGCGGACCCAGGTGTCAGCCTCTCCACGTACAGTACTCTTTCGATGGAAGTCGGTCGTTGACCACATTGACCACGCCGCGCCGAGAGCACCAAGGCGGTGGACGACGGCGAGGCCTAGGAAGGGGACGACGCGGAGCCGGGGAAGACGCGGCAGTGGATGCCCACGCGGAGAGGAGTACGAGGGTTCACTAGTTCGGCTGCGGCGTGAGGCTACCGTCGTCGCAGAATAACAGGGGGTGTGGGTGAGTAGAGGGATACCCTGGGCCAGTGGTGGGAGTAGTAGGGGCCGACCACGAGAGGCAGGAGCATGCGGCACGACCGGCGCTGCTTTGGGCGGCTGGAGCAAGAAGACCAGAGGTTGAAGAAGCACTATGGCCGTTGGATGGACATCGTACGGTCACTGGAGCTAGAATCGTTCATATTGACTAAGTTGACAAAGCCCTCCGTCCTCGTCAACTTAGTAGGCCCACAAGTCAGCCACCCACTATGGTGGGTCCCAGCTAGCAGGGGGTATTCATTTTTTGGTGCGTAATAAGGAGGCACTTCCTTGCGTGCGAAGATATAGCTGGTGGGTCCGACCTGTCAGCAGGGGGAACGTTTTTCGCGAAATACAGAAGCCCTTCCCACGTGCAGTGCACGTACAGTGCATAATAAGGAGGAACTTTCCTTGCGTGCGACCATGGACCTCGTGGGTCCCAGCCGTTAGGCTCTCCACGTACAGTCCTGTTCTGATGACTCTCGTATGTTGACCACGCCGTGCCGAGCGCACCGAGGCGGTGGACGACGGCGAGGCCCCAGACTGGAACGACCCGGAGATGGGGAAGACGCGGCAGTGGAGTCGCAGATGGAGAGGAGCGGGAAACTTGACTGGTTCGGGTGCAGGGTGGGCCTACACTCGGCAGAGAATAACAGGAGGTGCGGAGTGGAGGGATGGCCTGGCCGTCGGCGGGGTAGCGTTTCGCTGAGGAGCGCAAAACAACGCCGCTGGACGCCGAAGGCTGGAGCAGGCGGTTCCGGCAGCGCTGGGGGAAGAAGATGAGAGATTGAAGAAGAATGCTGGCCGTTGGATGTAAATCCAACGCCTTCTTAGGCTTCAACCTACTGGCCCACATGTCAGCCAGTCCATTTGTTTTTAGTCCATTTGGTGGGCCGGGTGAAACAATGATGTAGCATCTATGCAGCCAGTTTAAATCCCATTTGCATTTTTCTCGAAATCCGCGGACTTGCTGGGCTGGGTGAAAATATCATGTTGGGATTGACGGAGAAATGTTATAAAAACATAAACACATGATTGCACGTCAGTAAAATCTTTGCAAGCTTATGTACGCAATCACTAGGAGTTAACTTGCCAAGTTATATATAAACAATTATTATTATTATTTTGTAAGAACTTTCAACTTACGAAATAAAATATCATTTTAATTTGATGAGTTAATAGTACGTGGGGTATTATTATTTTTTAGGCTAGACGTGGGACAGTTGAGTTGGTTCTAGGGGAAAGTACTGGGAGAAAACTCAGTTTACATCAAAAAAGAAAGTGGGAGAAAATTCAGAGACCTGCAGGGTCCACCTGAGGAGGGGAATATGTTGGGAGGAAGGAGATTCAAAGCACGGCAGCCGAGTGAACTAGTTCTTTTTTACGGACAAGTGAACTAGTTTACATACATAAGCAAATAGCCACTAAAAAAAGTAATCAGGTTAATGGGTTCTTAAAAGAAATATTTCAGACAAAACAGATAATTACGACACATAAGCTAATGCATGAAACACTGAGATGATAAAGGTGCTTATAAACAGATAAAGTACAACATCTAGACCTTCCTGGCACGCTTGATCATGACGTTGCGGCTGTCCATGTACTCGTCGGTTACGGGAAGCAGACACGCCCTCATGTCCAAGATCTGCCTGTACATGTCGTAGCATGCGTATGCGTCCTTGGCCGCGTAGGTTATGTAGGCTAGATTCAGAGGTACCTCCCATGTGTTCAGGTCGTCTTCTTTCATGTTGGCGTATCAGGGGTCGATGATGGTTTCAGCGAGGTCAACCATGGAGTCCTTCTCCTGCCCATTGCTGATGATCTTGTATTGCTTCTGGATGTCGACAAGCTTGTTGCACCAGATGGCCGAATCGTCGCGTTCTTCCTTCTCTCCACCGTAGCGAAGGTGCAGTCGGCGCTGCCGATGAAACGGGCGAATGCTCCAGAACCTGGTGCAGCCATAGGACTAAGGCGAGGCAGAGCTTCACCGAGTCCGTATCGTTGGTGTACATCACATTCAACTTGGTGCAGCCATAGGACTGAACGGCGAACTCAAAGGGGAACTCCTTGCTGAAGTGCATATCTAGCAGGCTCACCCCTCGGATCGCCATTGGAGTCTCTTCGAGTGAACGAGTGTGTAGGCGGCGGCAGTAGTTCGTTTTTCAGCTCTTGGGGAACTGGATTCAACAGTAAGCTGAGTGTGTACAGGCGACAATAGTTACTACCCCTCCCTCGTCCGCTGCACTCCCGACAGAAGATGCACCCTTGGCCACACGCCGGTTCACGAGCGGGTCTGTATTGGTACTGTAATAACAGGAGTTAGTGGTCACTTTACTTAAATTTAATTAGCTTTAATAGAAATTTATACTTAAAACAAGCAATGCATTCGCTCGTTCTATCAGTGCCACAGGATCAACATGCACAACAATTAGAATTATTATTCTCAGGACCCACACGATCAGCACATTTGTCGCACTTTCACAAAGATAATACTACCAAGTTTGAACTGTTTGTTATGGTTGTTGTCCTCTGCATCATCATGCCGTGTTTCCCAGCTTGCAAGATTCAGAACCAACAAATAAGATCCAAATAATAAGTACAACAAAGATGCCTACACATCTCATTGATTCCCAGCTTGCAAGATTCAGAACCAACAAATAAGATCCAAATAATAAGTACAACAAAGATGCCTACACATCTCATTGATTCCCAGCTTGCAAGATTCAGAACCAACAAATAAGATTCAAATAATAAGTACAACAAAGATGCCTACACATCTCACTGATTCCCAGCTTGCAAGATTAAGAACCAACCCATTAGAGCCTTTTGATAAAGTGAATATCGGGATTAAATCCATCTTGGCTAGCCATGTCATACAATCGAAGAACTTGGCGAATGCTCTTGACCGTCACAACATCTGTAGTTGAGTATTCCTGTTTGCACAACACAGATAATAAAGAGCATGATTACTATAATACTGGCACTATTGGAAGTCAACCTGCAGCTCCACTCGATGATTCAATTCATGCCACTTTTTCTGCAGTTCACCTAAAATGAAGTAAAAATTGTATCATTCAGCTAGCAAGAAGTACTTGCTCTTGTGAGCTGGCAGGTTCTTCTTTAGTAGTTGCACAAAAATTGAGCAACATTAAGGTTGGCTGTCCGGCTCATGTAAGGTGCAACTATAATTTTCTTATCCTTTTGTGCAGTTCCACTAAAATAAAGTGCCATTGTGGTGACAGTGACGGCTCCATCTTGCAAAGGCTAATAAAATGTTGCACAAGATTACCAGCAGAACTTGACGGAGATTTTGGAAACTCCAATCACCATTTTGTGCAGTTCCACCAAAATTGAGAGATGTTGCCCACGTGACATTTTAGTTGAACTGCACAAGACACTCATTCCAAAAAAAAGTGTTTTGTGCAGTTCACCAAAAGGTCACAATAGCAACAAGGTGAAATGGATATCCATATCTGCACAAAAAGATAGAAAGTAAACAGTTGCTGGTCAATAAGAATATACAAAACATATACAAAATGAAAAGAAGCATCTTAATTATGTTCATGGCAATCACGCAAGGACAGTAGAAATTTTAAAACGTCAGCAATGCTTCATGTTACCAGAAGCATTACGATCAACAATGAGATTCCTCAAATATGGGATTAATGGTGGCATTGCTTGTTTACCAGACACAGTAAATCAACAGCAGCTAAAGAGTTGGTTTAAGGGCATGGGACCGTGGGGACACCAGGACACTCAGCAGCGTAAAGGAGCAACTTACTTATCATACTGGGGAAAACAGCAGGAGTGCCATTTGTAACACAGTTTAATTGCATCTTATCACTGGAGGCATTAGATTAACAATAACACTGGTTAGACATGTCCCTAAGGTAACAGTGTGATCGCTTCATTTTACATGCGCCCTTACATTAACAACAGCAAAAGGTTGGTATAAGGACATGCGACAGTGGACGCATCGGCACAATGTACCTACAAGGAGGCATAAAGTGGTGATGCCGAGTTTGTTCATGCTATGTGAGGGCAGCAAACCTAATCCTGGAGACCTTGTACTATGTGAGGGCAACAAATCTAATCCTGGAGACCTTTTACTATGTGAGGGCAGCAAATCTAATCCTGGAGACCTTTTACTATGTGAGGGAAGCAAATCTAATCTTGGAGACCTTTTACTATGTGAGGGCAGCAAATCTAATCCTGAGACCTTTTACTATGTGAGGGCAGCAAATCTAATCCTGAGACCTTTTACTATGTGAGGGCAGCAAATCTAATCCTGGAGACCTTTTACTATGTGATGGCAGCAAATCTAATCCTGGACATACGCTGTTGACTTGTCCACCAGCCGCCACTTTCTATCATTTTTCAACCAATAATAGATCTGTTCCTTATCCAGTTTGTACTGCGTTTTCCCATTACTTCCCTTTTCAACCAAGAGACCGGTTGGGTATCCGGTCTCTACTACTTTCACCATATTATTTCCTCTTTGAATCAAGTCCTAGATTCATGCTACAACTTTCCCCCCTTTCTTCGTTGTTTGAACAAAGCCCTAGATTCGAATGCATGAAATAGCTTTACCTCTAATAATACTAAAAATTTAGGTGGCTTTGGAAGAGCTGATGGGAGTAGAAAAAGATGCACATGCAGACACGTGGGGAGCTGGGGCAGTAGAGCAAGGCCGCTTTTGAAGAACTTATACCTGAGGGTCGCCGGGATGTCGGCGGCGGCAGGTCGGATCTGCGGACAATACGGCAGGGAGGAAGAAGGGTCGGAGGACCTCCCGAGCCGGCGCTGTGTCGGAGAGAACGGCACGGGCAGAGGATCGGGCCCCTCCGGCAGCTGTGGGTTTCCTCCCTCGGCGGCGATGACCGCGTGAACGATGCACCTTTTAGTCCTCTACACACACCGGCCGAAGGGATCCGGCCGGATCTGTGACCAGCGGTGAGCAGAGAGAAAATGTCGCTACCGCTGTCTTGTTTATATCTGGAGAGGATGAGAGAATGAAGAGAGCAACCCTAGTAAAGCAAGCGCTCAGGCCCCTGCGTCCGTATATAGTGGAGTGATTATCTTTTTTCTCTCCACAACAAGCGTTTCAATTTGTGTACGTGGCATTAAAGAAAAGAAACTCTCTATTTAAGGTGACTACTGTACGACTCCTACTTACTACTAGTAGTACTACAGTATTGTTCACTTGTGCTCCCCGCCCCTCCATTCATTGAACAACCCCACGGGTGAATAAACATACAGTAAGTACTGTATTTATATAGAACAAACAAGCTCAAACTATTTTCGCGTAGTTAAAAGTTGAGGGCGGGGCTTTTCCCGGGCAGTACGCGCGGCAGTTTTCGGGTAGGCGGTTTGACAGAGAGGCGAGGAGGGTGAGCGAGTGGGGCTGTGCGATTTGACGGCGCGTTACTGCTGGAAAGACTTGTGATATGACCACTCACTATAGTCATGAATTACTGGCGCTCCGACCGGGGTAATGCCCCCCTTCCGTTCCGCGCTCTAATCTGGTGCATGACACGTCGACCCGGATGCTGGCTCTCCCACATGTCGGAGTAGTAAGAAGGAGCAAAGAATGATGCGGTATATACTAGTACTATACTACAGTACTACTCAGGTCGGAGGAGTGCGAACCACGGCAGCCCAGTGAACTAGCAGTGCGAACCACGGTAGCCCAGTGAACCAGCAGTAGAAAACAATGTGGTGATATGGCCATAAAAAATTATGTGCTACGGTCCACACTGTAGCATGTACAGTAACACTCCTCTTTGTTTGGATCCCTGAGTTAGAGCTAGTTTGGGTTGAAATAGCCTCAAATTATCGAAACAAGAGGGGTTAGTTGAGCTAGTTTGCTCTAACCCAGCTAAAAAAACTAGCCCGGTGGAGAGGTTCTAATTGGGTTAGTTATCCTCGGGCCCACTAAAAGAGAACTAAAAAAATCTCCCCTGCCCGCACCAGATCGCTCCCCCCCTCTCGCATGACTCCTCTCTGTTCCCCATAGGGCTGCTCGCCCTCTCTCTCCTCCGGCCGCCCTCTCCTTCCGGCCTCCACCGCCCTACTCCGGCCGCCCTCTCCCTCCGGCCTTCGAAGGTTGCCCCGCTCCGCCTTCACCAGTCGTTTTTCTCCTTCTGTCGTGCGCGGCGGCGGCGCATCTACCAGGGAGGTCGCGAGAGGGGTGAGTTTGTTCGTTCCTTCTCTGTCTCACGACCATATCATTGATCTTGCTTGCTCTAGCGCTAATTCTGATTTGGAAAAGTAGATCCTGATCAAACTTGGTATAGATTTGTGGTGCACGCATGGAATTGTTTGATGCTGCTTCAGGAGGTAATAAATCTTTCTAGAGGCCCAAAGATTCAGGTCACCTTTCTAGGTATTTCAATTTCAGGCTTGCATTATTTCTAGAGGCCCAAAGATTCAGTTCACCTTTCTAGGTATTTCAATTTCAGGCTTGCATTATTTCTAGAGGCCCAAAGATTCAGTTCACCTTTCTAGGTATTTCAGTTTCAGGCTTGCATTATTTCTAGAGGCCCAAAGATTCAGTTCACCTTTCTA